>NC_135756.1:37662500-37962500 GCF_041903045.1 Epinephelus lanceolatus | reverse complement strand
AGAGGATGTCAGAGGAGACAGTGAGGAGATTGTGCAGTACACACTAAAGAAGATAGAAGTCTAAACATTGAGGTGTACAGAAAACCCACACACACAGACCAATACCTGCTGTTTGATTCTCACCACCCACTGGAGCACAAGCTGGGAGTCATCAGAACCCTGAGCCATGGGGCCAAAAACGTGCGCACAAGGAACAGGTGAAGGAACAGAAACACATCAGGGAAGCACTTAAAAACCTTGTGGCTACCCCAAATGGCCTTTTGCAAAAAACCTCAAAAAGACCCAGAACAGACAGGGAGGAAGAGACACAAAAAGGAAACAATACTGTAATTCCAAATGTTGCAGGAGTATCTGAGAAACTCAGGAGGATCTTCAGCAAACACTACATCCCTGTGCACTTCAAACCCAGTAAGTAACACACTGAGGCAGAAGCTTGTCCATCCTGAGAACAAAACACCCAGGCATAAGCAGAGTAATGTTGTGTTTGCAGTTCAGAGCGGCCAGGAATGCACAGATTTTTACATTGGTGAAACAAAACCACTCCACAAGCGAGAGTCAGCTTGTCAGGTCAAGATTCAGCTGTCCATTTACATCTAAAGGAGAAGAGACACTCCTTCAAGGACAGCAATGATCACATCTTGGCCAGAGAAGAAAGATGGTTTAAAGAGGCATGAAAGAAGCCATCTACATCAAACTGGAAAGACCATCGTCAAGGTGGGTCAATGACTCACATGTGACCTTAACGACTATGAAACTTAAGGCCAGTTCAGACCAGAGATTCCAGACACAACGAAACGGTTTTAGGACATTGCAGAGAAAAGTTGCAGTGGTCTGAATGATGTTCGATGTTGTATATCGGCTCAGGTCGGCTCATGCAGTTGCAAGGGATTCAACCTGCTCAATCACAGGCAATTCGTCGCAGACAGTCTTGAACCTTGTAACCAATCAGTGGCAAGCTCGTGCTTTTTTTGTACAGCTGGGTACCCATTTGGGCAGTACGCATGTTGCACACAGTAGTAAGAGTAGTAGCTGACACAGTCAGACATTTTGAAGACAATGCAATACAGTGCAAATAAAAGTTAATGTTAGGGCAGGTCTATTCAATTAGCGGGCCACATGTGGCCCAGAAGCAACTTCTGGGTGGCCCGGGCAGGAATTGGTACCGAATCCCAGTATTAAACAGCCCGTCCTTAATTTACTCAGGACCGTAGTAATAATAATAATACTAATAATAATAATAATAATAATAATAATAATAATAATGATAATAATTAAAGCTGCAAGCAGCTGTGACCGGGCCCTCGCTCTCCCACGTCTACGCGGGGGGGCAGCAGCGCGCATCACTGAAGCGGTTATTTGAAAACTCAGAGTAAGTTAACCCTGACGTGGTGTGACGTTTCATCTTCCTACTCCAAAAAACCCCCTATGGGAAGGGTATGTTGAAAATTTCAAGGGGGTGCTGTAGAGGCATTTTGTCACCCCCCATGGGCGACGCCCCTATCAGATGTATGAGCTCGCCATTTTTGACCTGTGTATCAATTTCATGTGAATATGATGTCGCTGAAGCCATCAAAAAGCCAAACATATTTGGTGGCGAGGGCAACGTCATAGTAGCCACACCCCTTGACATAGAGAAAAGCTTTTAATAACTTTTGATCAGCATGGTCTCAGGGGCTGAGGCTGTTGAGCAACCAGGGGCTGCGAGGAGACCCAGAGCAGGCATGGATTGGTGGTGTAAATATGGGGCTTACTGGCCACTTCATTAGGTACACCTGTGCAATCTAATACAAGTCAATACAACAGCTCTGCCACACATTCTACGTTTACAAAGCTTTTACTTTTTCAGCTTTTGTCAGAAAGGTGATTATTCTACTTTATTATTGAGGTCGTAGTGGGTGGTGTTGGTGTACTGGAGTGCAATATATTTAAAAGTGTTCCCAATATTTTGTCCTCCTCAATTAGACAAAATTAGGAGGCCACCTCAGTACACCACCACCATTCACTATGACCTCAATAATAAACAAAGTAGAGTCACCACTTTCTAGACGATATCAACAATAATCGAAAATTTATAAGCTTAAGGGAAAAAATCATGGTATAGTCGTTTTACTGGATTGCATTAGATTACACAGGTGTACACAAAGTGGCCAGTGACTGTATGTTACATACATACAGATTTCCTCAAATAGTAGCCGGGGCTACTATTAACAAAATAATAGTTTGGGACCAGGCTACAAATAGGGGCAGGCTACTATTTGAAGGAGGCTTTCAATTAAAAAAAATGTAAAATAAAAATCACAGCCAAATTTGAAAATACAAATACTGTATTTTTTTAATGTAAACAGCAGAAATATCTATGTAAACCTGTCTTTACAGTAAAAATGAATATTTTCTATATAGTATTACAAAGAAAGTACTGTATTATTTATAGTAACAACGTTTACATTAACAGTAAAAATAGTTTTTGGTGTTTTTGTAAATCACCAATGTTTACTATTGACTACACCACAGTGTACTAGTTGTCCTGCCTTGAAACAGCGAATCATCTCATCCTCTGTCCCATCTGCAGCCACCGTGATGCCACACACCTTACAAGACAACATGCCACAAATTAATTTTAAAACTAGGCTACATTCGGAATAGCAATTTCTTTTTTTCCATTACTGGCGAAAATGGGCTTCCATAAATAAAGATGGTTACACACCCTAAGCAGGCGTCATATGTCAGCTGTTTCCACTGGCCACACAATAAATAGAACGTAAGTCTTTAAGCTGGTTAATATTTTCTCCATCAGCTATCATTCTAAACAAGACTGTTGCCATACATATGACATGAATCTACCTACACATTATTTACATATTTAACAATGTCAAACACAACACAGAAGACCCAAAGCAACCACATTGACTACATCTCCCAGAAAGCCCAGCGATCTGGGAGCATGCGTGAAGCAGTCTCGAGACGGCAGTGCGGACATGTGAAGACACGGCCTGTGTTTACATACTGCACTAGCCTTGGACTAAGATGTTCATTGCATAAACGTCTTGAAAACGAACACCGTTTTTCGTTTGGGAGTTCCCGGTCTCGACCGATTCACATCTCCATAAACGTTCAAATCAAACATGTAATGTACTAACCGCATAGTCACAGATTTCACACTTACTACCAATGTGCAATACACCTCCCAACCGCTAAAGTGGCACTGTGGCGCAGTAGAAAGCTGGTGCACTCATTCATTGCAGAACGAAGAAGGGGTGAAGAAAATTTCAAGACATCCCGAGATAAAATGCATGTTTATTGAACAATAACGGATATACAAACACACGGCAACCCCCGTATACCTGCACGTGCACGAAACACAACACAATGCTCTACAACAGACCACGGAGTCAAACATTAGTCCACATTAACTCAGCGAGTGTTCAACCACCGGCATGTCTCGGCTAACATCGACCACCGAGAATGCTCCCGGGAGTTAGCCGAGTGCTAACCGAGTGAGATGCCCTACACACACATTAGAGGCTGAACGCTTATAACACTAATAAATCACAAATTATAAGTTACTTAAAGCACGCTGGAATAGCGTGGTGAACGTCAACACACAACATATATTAATAATTCAGCCGTCGTTAGCAGGCTGTTAGCAGCTAGAAGTTGTTACTCTAACGTTACTTACCAACGGGTTATGATCTCCTGCTAAAGGTCTGAATACAATGAGCTTTGCTCCTCTGTATCTGTAGCTCTCTCTACTTGTGATGTCGTCATCTTGGGAGAAGTGAGCACTGCAGACCCGATCGATGGTCTGCAAGGCGCAGTGTGTGGACAGGAGTGTTAGCATCCATTTGTAGCACAACTAAGTTAGCCACAACTTCAGCATCTCGCCGTCCGACAAAGGCAGCCTGTAGAAAGCTGTAACGTTTATTTGAGCACTCCAAAAACTCCGGTAACACTCCAAGGGGTAGCACGTAAAATACTCCGTCCCAAGCTCTGACTGTCTAGCGTAACACACACACTCCATACACACATACACGCTTACACTACCAAGCGGGGACACATGCCGCAGCACTGACTGACAGCTGACTCCAGTCAATGGAGCCGCGTTAGCTACTGTTAGCATGACCCCGGCTCAATTAGAGATCGGTACGCCCACGTTTTAAGTAGGTGACAATTCAAATAGCTGGCTCACATCAGATGCTGAGTGGCCTTCGTATGGCCTTAAAATGCTACACATCAGATAATGGTATATTTACATTTTGATGTGAAAGCTGTGCTACCAACCGCCATGTAGACACAGCGCAACGGATCATAATCTGAAAGCCACGCCCCCAAAGGGGAATCGTTTCAGATCCGGGGGCGGAGTCGTGAGATTTGGAAATTTACTTCCATTCATACTAATTAGACTGCCACCAGAGCACCACCTATTGGCCGATTTGCACCGAATTTTGCACAAACCCTCATCGGGCCATGGCACACAATTAGCGTAAGTGTTGTGGTAATCCGACTGTATTTGATCAAGATATGAAAGACTGTTTTGAAAACAATGTGCAGGAATTTGTTGTTTTATATTTTGGGTGTTTTTGGACTATCAAAATGCTTTTAATAACTTTTTGTCAGGAGGGTCCACAGATGCTTTATGCAAAGTTTGGTGCAAATCAGTCAAATCGCCTAGGAGGAGTTCGAAATAGTAGGTTTCTCATTGTTCACGATTTTGCAAATGGAAATTTAATGCAAAAGTGGGCGTGCCTTACATCACACAATTCAGCTGAATTCAGGGAACACTGAGATATAAAGTTTCAAAACGTGCGACATGTTATGTGGGAGTTGTGGGCCAAAAACTGTTTTGCATTGAAATAAGTGCCACCTGCTGGTCATTTTTGGTGTGTGACTTACAAGGGCCAGTCTTTCATGCCCCTATCTTTTTCATTTCCATAAGTGTTATGGTGTTGGCACAGTGCCAAATATTAAGTTAGACTGCCACCACAGCGCCTCCTAGTGGCAGATCGGTAACTCCTTTGTCAGATATCCTCAGGAGGGCATTGACAATAATTATTCAAAGTTTCGTGTTAATCCGAGCAACTGATGTGGAGATATAAAATACTTCAATTTAAAGAGCGCCACCTAGTGGTCATCACTTGACATTTTGCACAGAGCCTCAAGGGCTCATGCCAAAGTAGTAAACTGAGTTTCATGTCATTCAAAGACAAAAATGTGGAGATATGCAACACTTCCTGTTTTGTACCAAATCTTCAGGAAGCTGCTATTTAATAACTTCAGTATTCTTTGGAATATCAAAATTCTTTTAATAACTTTTTGTCAGAAGAGTCCACAGATGCTGTGTGCAAAGTTTCATGCAAATCGGTGAAATTGCCTAGTAGGAGTTCGAAAAAGTAGGGTTGCGACATTTTGCAAATTTGCAGGAAAAAAACGGTAGGCAGAAATGGGCGTGGCCTATATCACGAGATTCAGCACAATTCACTCAACGCGTGGATACAAGGTTTTTGAATGTGCCACAAAGTATATGGGAGTTATGACCCAAAACGCACTGTCCTTGATTATAGCGCCACCTAGTGGTGGAAATTCAGGACAACAATAGATTATAAAATTTTTCGCCAGACCAAACGCGTGTGCCAAATTTGGTGAGTTTTTGAATTTGGGAAAGGGGTCAAATTGGGGATTATATGCGCAGAAGAATAATAATAACAATAATTAAAGCTGCAAGCAGCGTTTGGCGGGACCTCGCACTCGCGCCCGTTTCGGCCCCCAGCTTATGTCATCACTGTGAATTATTTAGAAATATCAAACATGTTGCCACAAACATCAGAAAACCCTTACAGAGCTGAACGTTTTGATGTTTGAATGCTTTCTGTAGCTGTAGGTATGGATAAGTGATGTCACGATATGCAAATTAGATGAGTGAATTTATTCCCATCAGATTCCTCATCCTTTATTTTGAGGAGGAGACAACAAAAACAACACAAAACAAAATAAATTTACTGTGTAAATATGTTCAAAATGTTGTTTTACTGAGATGTATGAAATCCAATATGGCCGCCGCCTAGTGACGTTACAATATGCAAATTAGATGAGTTAATTTAATCCCATGACAAACTTTGGGTCATGATGAATATTTTTCTCATTTACAGTATGCCTTTATCTTTCACCACCTTCAAGCCACAGCCTTTTGAAATGTTGAAATGAAAATGGAATATTTTCCTCAATAAACTCTGGCACCTGAAGGGATAAAATGGAGTTTGTGCCCCTGTTATGTCTGCATGTAAGATTTAGACACACACACACATCATGTTTCTGTGAGTTTGTGTGTGACAGCGGTTGCCATGGTGATGAAGTAGGTGCACCTGGCAGAAGAGCAGAGAGAGAGAGAGACAAAACACAGAGAGACCTGTTTTAGTGGAGATTTAACTCCTCGAAGAAGTTCTTCCCATTCCCAAACGGCTGGTTCAATCATCAAAATAATGTGATCATGAGAGATAAAGTTATACAGAAGATCTGTTTAGCAGCAGTTGAACTGGTATGTGTGCGTCTTTAAAGCCGATACAATAAACGGTGTAGGAGGAAATGTGTTTTTTTTTAAGAGCACGTTTGAGGTGAAATCTTACTTTGAAAGGGCAAATAACTCACTTCCTGTTGGAATTAGGTCATGGGTGTTAGCGTGTTATTTGTAGGTCGAACACTCCAGTTTTGGTTTGATCTTCATACGACATTCCGACGGGCTGCAGTGGCCACTTTGGTGCACCTGTGTGGCACTAGAGAGCCCATTTTGGCACTGTAGAGGTTAATAATATGTGTGTTCTGTTTCAAATGAAGTTTCTGCTGCTGTAATCTGTCCTTTAGAGATTGTGAGACACACAGACCAGAAAACCCTGTGGCTGTGTCTGTGTGTGCAGCCGTTGTCATGGCGATTAATGACTTGCCTGCACCTGTGGCAGACACAGACACGTCAGGAGAGCAGATCACCAAAGGCTGTTTATAAAGGGATTTAACTCCTCGAACAAATGCTTCGCATACCCAAACCGTTGGTCCAAGCAAGAAAATAAAGTGATTTTGAGAGACAGCCACGTCTCGTGAACGCACGTGTCGCGTTTTATATTTCTCGAGTCAAAAATGTGGTCAGGGGAGCGAGTTTAAAATGTGTTGCACCCCAGCTGTTTCCAGAAATTTCTCCTCTGAGTTTACATGGGAGTGAATGAGAAAAAAATCAGCGCTCCCTTCGCTTTGGAGCCACTCAGCAAAAATGTGTATGTGTGAGAGATTCCATGTCAACATATCTGTGAGCTGGACAAATTGTCCTACGTTTTGTGGTATAAATTGTGTGTGTACAGTGAAAATTGTGGCCATGGCAGCGAGTTAAAGACAAAAGTTTTAGACGATTTTTACAGCCCTCTCCACTCTAGCTCACAGCATTCCGTGCAATATACACCCATTGTAAACTGAGAATTTCTCCACTTTTGCTCATGGTACTTTGAGAGGCACAGATGAAAAACGGTAAAAGATATGAAAAAGATGAAAACCTGAGTGAATAGATGAGACCTGTGGCAACATTTGAGAGTTGGAATGGAGTCTGTAGCACAAAGTATGGAGACGCTGTAAATGCTAGAAAAAGCCCTAAGATTGAACTCTTTCTCCCCCCTGCTGCCATTCATTTCCTATGGGACAGCTTTCGAAGATCGCCAGGACGTTTTTCTGACATCTCACCTTATGGAGGCCATAAAATCCAAACTAAGCGAGTAATGAAAAAGTTACGAATAACTTTTGATTAGAACGAGTTGATCTGTCATCTGTGCAAGTTTGAAGCCGATTGAATAAGCAGTGTATGAGAAGAAGATTTTTTAGGAAAGGCAGTTTTAAGGCAAAATCTTACTTTGAAAGGGCAAATATCTCAGTTCCTGTTGGATTTAGGTCAGGGGTGTCAGCGCGTGATTTTTAAGCCTTCATGAGACGAACATGCCACTTTTGGTTTCATGTTTCTACGACGTTCCTACAGGCCGTGGCAGCCATTTTTGTGTGCCTAGGTGGCGCTAGAGAGCCCATTTTGGCACTTTAGGGGTTAATGTCATGATTTTCTAAAATTTTTCACTGGTTCTGATGTGCGTGCCAATTTTGGTGAGTTTCTGAGCATGTTTAGGGGGTCAAATTCCAGTTCAAAGAGGCGGCGGGAGAAAGAATAATAATAATAATAATAATTAAAGCTGCAAGCAGCGTTTGGCGGGACCTCGCACTCGCGCCCGTTTCGGGCCCCAGCTTATGTCTTCACTGTGAATTATTTAGAAATATCAAACATGTTGCCACAAACATCAGAAAATCCTTACAGAGCTGAACGTTTTGATGTTTGAATGCTTTCTGTAGCTGTAGATATGGATAAGTGATGTCACGATATGCAAATTAGATGAGTGAATTTATTCCCATCAGATTCCTCGTCCTTTATTTTGAGGAAGAGACAACAAAAACAACACAAAACAAAATAAATTTACTGTGTAAATATGTTCAAAATGTTGTTTTACTGAGATGTATGAAATCCAATATGGCCGCCGCCTAGTGACGTCACAATATGCAAATTAGATGAGTTAATTTACTCCCATGACAAACTTTGGGTCATGATGAATATTTTTCTCATTTACAGTATGCCTTTATGTTTTACCACTTTCAAGCCACAGCCTTTTGAAATGTTGAAATGAAAATGGAATATTTTCCTCAATAAACTCTGGCACCTAAAGGGTTAAAATGGAGATTGTGCCCATGTCATGTCTGCATGTAAGATGTAGACACACACACACACACACATCATGTTTCTGTGAGTTTGTGTGTGACAGCGGTTGCCATGGTGATGAAGTAGGTGCACCTGGGAGAAGAGCAGAGAGAGACAGACAGAACACAGAGAGAGATCTGCTGTAGTGGAGATTTAACTCCTCGAACAAGTTCTTCCCATTCCCAAACCGTTGGTCCAATCATGAAAAAAATGTGATGATGAGAGAGATAAAGTTATACAGAAGATCTGTTTAGCAGCAGTTGAGCTGACATGTGTGCGTCTTTAAAGCCGATAAAATAAACGGTGTAGGAGGAGATGTGTTTTTTTAAGAGCACGTTTGAGGTGAAATCTTACTTTGAAAGGTCAAGTAGCTCACTTCCTGTTGGAATTAGGTCATGGGTGTCAACGCATGATTTGTAAGTCAAACACACCAGTTTTGGTTTGATCTTGATACGACATTCCTACGGGCTGCAGTGGCCAGTTTAGTGCACCTATGTGGCGCTAGAGAGCCCATTTTGGCACTGTAGGGGTTAATAATGTGTGTGTTCTGTTTCAAATGAAGTTTCTGCTGCTGTAATCTGTCCTTTAAAGATTGTGAGACACACAGACCAGAGAGCCCTGTGGCTGTGTTTGTGTGTGCAGCCGTTGTCATGGCGATTAATAACTTGCCCACACCTGTGGCAGACACAGACACGTCAGGAGAGCAGATCACCAAAGGCTGTTTATAAAGGGATTTAACTCCTCGAACAAATGCTTCGCATACCCAAACCGTTGGTCCAAGCAAGAAAATAAAGTGATTTTGAGAGACAGCCACGTCTCGTGAACGCGCGTGTCGCGTTTTATATTTCTCGAGTCAAAAATGTGGTCAGGGGAGCGAGTTTAAAATGTGTTGCACCCCAGCTGTTTCCAGAAATTTCTCCTCTGAGTTTACATGGGAGTGAATGAGAAAAAAATCAGCGCTCCCTTCGCTTTGGAGCCACTCAGCAAAAATGTGTATGTGTGAGAGATTCCATGTCAACATATCTGTGAGAAGGAACAAATTGTCCTACGTTTTGTGGTATAAATTGTGTGTGTACAGTGAAAATTGTGGCCATGGCAGCGAGTTAAAGACAAAAGTTTTAGACGATTTTTACAGCCCTCTCCACTCTAGCTCACAGCATTCCGTGCAATACACACCCATTGTAAACTGAGAATTTCTCCACTTTTGCTCATGGTACTTTGAGAGGCACAGATGAAAAACGGTAAAAGATATGAAAAAGATGAAAACCTGAGTGAATAGATGAGACCTGTGGCAACATTTGAGAGTTGGAATGGAGTCTGTAGCACAAAGTATGGAGACGCTGTAAATGCTAGAAAAAGCCCTAAGATTGAACTCTTTCTCCCCCCTGCTGCCATTCATTTCCTATGGGACAGCTTTCGAGGATCGCCAGGACGTTTTTCTGACATCTCACCTTATGGAGCCCATAAAATCCAAACTAAGTGAGTAATGAAAAAGTTACGAATAACTTTTGATTAGAACGAGTTGATCTGTCATCTGTGCAAGTTTGAAGCCGATTGGATAAGCGGTGTATGAGAAGAAGATTTTTTAGGAAAGGCAGTTTTAAGGCAAAATCTTACTTTGAAAGGGCAAATATCTCAGTTCCTGTTGGATTTAGGTCAGGGGTGTCAGCGCGTGATTTTTAGGTCTTCATGAGACGAACACGCCACTTTTGGTTTCATGTTTCTACGACGTTCCTACAGGCCGTGGCGGCCATTTTTGTGTGCCTAGGTGGCGCTAGAGAGCCCATTTTGGCACTTTAGGGGTTAATGTCATGATTTTCTAAAATTTTTCACCGGTTCTGATGTGCGTGCCAATTTTGGTGAGTTTTTGAGCATGTTTAAGGGGTCAAATTCCAGTTCAAAGAGGCGGCGGGAGAAAGAATAATAATAACTAGAGAAGCAATTTCTGAAGAAATTGCGGGTGTGAATGCTGCGAGCTGAAGCCACGCTGCAATGCTGTCTTGAATACAATGAAGTTTGAATGATCTGAATGTTTGAAAGTTTGTTGAAAAGCTGACGCCACACTGAATAGCTGCCTTTAATAAAATAAAGTTTGAATGATTAGAATATTTGAATGTTTTACTGAGATTTATGAAATCCAATATTGCCGCCCCCTAGTGATTCCACAATATGCAAATTAGATGAGTTAATTTACTCCCATCAGATTCCTCTTTCTTTATTTTGAGGATGAGATGACAAAAACAGCACAAAACAAAAGAAATGTACTGTGTAAACATGTTCAAAATGCTGTTTTACTGAGATTTATGAAATCCAATATGGCCGCCGCCTAGTGACGCCACGATATGCAAATTAGATGAGTTAATTTACTCCCATGACAAACTTTGGGTCATGATGAATAGTTTTCTCATTTACAGTATGCCTTTATCTCTCACCACTTTCATGCGAAAGCCTTTTGAAATGTTGAAATGAATATTTTCCTCAAATAACTCTGGCAACTAAAGGGTTAAAATGGAGATTGTGCCCCTGTCATGTCTGCATGTAAGATGTAGACACACACACACATCATGTTTCTGTGAGTTTGTGTGGCACAGCGGTTGCCATGGTAATAAACTAGGTGCACCTGGCAGAAGAGCAGAGAGAGACAGACAGAACACAGAGAAGAGAGCTCTTTTAGAGGAGATTTAACTCCTCGAACAAATTCTTCGCATACCCAGAGCGTTGGTCCCATCATGAAAATAAAGTGATGGTGAGAGACAGCCACTTCTCGTGAACGTACGTGTCGTGTTTTATATTTCTCGAGTCCAAAATGGGGTCACCAGAGCGAGTTACAAATGTGTTGCACCTCAGCTGTTTCCAGAAATTTCTCCTCTCAGATTACATGGGAGTGAATGAGAAAAAAATCGGCGCTCCCTTCGCTTTGGAGCCGCTCAGCAAAAATGTGTACATGTGACAGATTCCATGTCAACATTTCTGTGACCAGGACAAATTTTCCTACGTTTTGTGGTATAAATTGTGTATGTACAGTGAAAATTGTGGCCGTATGAGCAAGTTGAAGAGAAAATTCAAGTATGAGTAGAGGGCTGTGTGTGTGTGTCTGTGTGTGCAGCCGTTGCCATGGCGATTCCTGACTTGCCTGCACTTGAGGGGCACACACAGACAGCTCATGAGAGAGCACAGGAGCAAAGGCTGTTTTTAATGGGTTTTCACTCCTCGAACAAGTTCTTCTCATACCCAAACCGTTGGTCCCATCATGAAAATAAAGTGATTGTGAGAGACAGCCACTTCTTGTGAACGCACGTGTCGAGTTTTATATTTCTCGAGTCCAAAATGGGGTCACCAGAGCGAGTTACAAATGTGTTGCACCTCAGCTGTTTCCAGAAATTTCTCCTCTCAGATTACATGGGAGTGAATGAGAAAAAAATCGGCGCTCCCTTCGCTTTGGAGCCGCTCAGCAAAAATGTGTATGTGTGACAGATTCCATGTCAACATTTCTGTGAGCAGGACAAATTTTCCTACGTTTTGTGGTATAAATTGTGTATGTACAGTGAAAATTGTGGCCGTATGAGCGAGTTGAAGAGAAAATTTCTTAATTAATTTTCAGCTGCTCTTCACTCTAGTGATGACATCACTCACTCTAGCTCACGCAATACACACCCATTATAAAGTCTGAGAAGGGCTGAAAACTTCATGTATTTTAAACTGACTTTGTAGAAAAATTAAAAGAGATATTGAAAATTTGAATTAGTTCCTGAAAGTCGACAACAGCGTCAACATTTGAGAGTTGAAATGGAGTTTCTACGTCAATGTATGAATTCGTGATGTGTGGGTGAAGATGAGTGAGTTTGAAGGATTTTCTCATTGACTTCCATTATAACAAAGTTTCAGAAAACGCTGAATATTTTTGAAAGTTTGAATGGGATTGAAAAGTTGAATCATATGTAAAATGTCAGCAAAATGATGAATATTTTCCATTTTGAATGGAGTTTCTAGCTGAAAGTATGAATCGGTAGTCACAGTTTGAAAAAAGGTGAAATTTTTAGATTTTTGAGGATTCCGTAATGCATTCCCAATGGGAAAAGGATTTGGGAAAAATCGGAAATATCTCGGAAAGTATGAATTTTAGGAAAAAAGTGAATACATCCGTGAATGTCCTAATTCAGCTGAACGTTTTCATGTTTGAACGGTTTTAATCAGTTGAAGTTTGTAGAAGTAGTAGCGGTCCAACCGTTTTTGCTCCATCCGCTTTAATAGAAGTCGGAATTTTAACGTAGAATTCCCGGGAAAATATGAAGGTTATGGAAAAATTTGAAAGTTTCCGATAATGTCCTAATGAAGCTGAATCTGAGGAAGTTTGAATGGTGTGAATCGGTTGAAGTATGTTGAAGATAACTGATGTTGAAAAACGCGGCGGAAGAATAATAATAAGAAGAAGAAAAATAAAGAATTTTGGTAGTAGAAGAACATAGGTTGTGAATGCTTGCAGCATTCACACCCAATTAAAGCTGCAAGCAGCGTTTGGCGGGACCTCGCACTCACGCCCGTTTTGGCCCCCAGCTTATGTCGTCACTGTGAATTATTTAGAAATATCAAACATGTTGCCACAAACATCGGAAAATCCTTACAGAGCTGAACGTTTTGATGTTTGAATGCTTTCTGTAGCTGTAGGTATGGATAAGTGATGTCATGATATGCAAATTAGATGAGTTAATTTATTCCCATCAGATTCCTTTTCCTTTATTTTGAGGAAGAGACAACAAAAACAACACAAAACAAAAGAAATCTACTGTATGAATCTGTTCAAAATGCTGTTTTACTGAGATTTATGAAATCCAATATGGCCGCCGCCTAGTGATGTCACGGAATGCAAATTAGATGAGTTAATTTACTCCCATGACAAACTTTGGGTCATGATGAATAGTTTTGTCATTTACAGTATGCCTTTATGTCTCACCACTTTCAAGCCACAGCCTTTTGAAATGTGGAAATGAACATGGAATTTTTTTTGCTCAATAAACTGGCAGCTAAAGGGTCAAAATGGAGATTCTGCCCCTGTCATATCTGCATGTAAGATGTAGACACACACACACATCATGTTTCTGTGAGTTTGTGTGTGACAGCGGTTGCCATGGTGATGAAGTAGGTGCACCTGGGAGAAGAGCAGAGAGAGACAGACAGAACACAGAGAGAGACCTGTTGTAGTGGAGATTTAACTCCTCGAACAAGTTCTTCCCATTCCCAAACCGTTGGTCCAATCATGAAAAAAATGTGATGATGAGAGAGATAAAGTTATACAGAAGATCTGTTTAGCAGCAGTTGAGCTGTCATGTGTGCGTCTTTAAAGCCGATAAAATAAACGGTGTAGGAGAAGATGTGTTTTTTTAAGAGCACGTTTGAGGTGAAATCTTACTTTGAAAGGTCAAGTAGCTCACTTCCTGTTGGAATTAGGTCATGGGTGTCAAGGCGTGATTTGTAAGTCAAACACACCAGTTTTGGTTTGATCTTGATACGACATTCCTACGGGCTGCAGTGGCCAGTTTAGTGCACCTATGTGGCGCTAGAGAGCCCATTTTGGCACTTTAGGGGTTAATAATGTGTGTGTTCTGTTTCAAATGAAGTTTCTGCTGCTGTAATCTGTCCTTTAAAGATTGTGAGACACACAGACCAGAGAACCCTGTGGCTGTGTTTGTGTGTGCAGCCGTTGTCATGGCGATTAATGACTTGCCCACACCTGTGGCAGACACAGACACGTCAGGAGAGCAGATCACCAAAGGCTGTTTATAAAGGGATTTAACTCCTCGAACAAATGCTTCGCATACCCAAACCGTTGGTCCAAGCAAGAAAATAAAGTGATTTTGAGAGACAGCCACGTCTCGTGAACGCACGTGTCGCGTTTTATATTTCTCGAGTCAAAAATGTGGTCAGGGGAGCGAGTTTAAAATGTGTTGCACCCCAGCTGTTTCCAGAAATTTCTCCTCTGAGTTTACATGGGAGTGAATGAGAAAAAAATCAGCGCTCCCTTCGCTTTGGAGCCACTCAGCAAAAATGTGTACGTGTGAGAGATTCCATGTCAACATATCTGTGAGCTGGACAAATTGTCCTACGTTTTGTGGTATAAATTGTGTGTGTACAGTGAAAATTGTGGCCATGGCAGCGAGTTAAAGACAAAAGTTTTAGACGATTTTTACAGCCCTCTCCACTCTAGCTCACAGCATTCCGTGCAATATACACCCATTGTAAACTGAGAATTTCTCCACTTTTGCTCATGGTACTTTGAGAGGCACAGATGAAAAACGGTAAAAGATATGAAAAAGATGAAAATCTGAGTGAATAGATGAGACCTGTGGCAACATTTGAGAGTTGGAATGGAGTCTGTAGCACAAAGTATGGAGACGCTGTAAATGCTAGAAAAAGCCCTAAGATTGGTCTCTTTCTCCCCCCTGCTGCCATTCATTTCCTATGGGACAGCTTTCGAGGATCGCCAGGACGTTTTTCTGACATCTCACCTTATGGAGCCCATAAAATCCAAACTAAGCGAGTAATGAAAAAGTTACGAATAACTTTTGATTAGAACGAGTTGATCTGTCATCTGTGCAAGTTTGAAGCTGATTGGATAAGCGGTGTATGAGAAGAAGATTTTTTAGGAAAGGCAGTTTTAAGGCAAAATCCTACTTTGAAAGGGCAAATAGCTCACTTCCTGTTGGATTTAGGTCAGGGGTGTCAGCGCGTGATTTTTAGGTCTTCATGAGACGAACACGCCACTTTTGGTTTCATGTTTCTACGACGTTCCTACAGGCCGTGGCGGCCATTTTTGTGTGCCTAGGTGGCGCTAGAGAGCCCATTTTGGCACTTTAGGGGTTAATGTCATGATTTTCTAAAATTTTTCACCGGTTCTGATGTGCGTGCCAATTTTGGTGAGTTTTTGAGCATGTTTAGGGGGTCAAATTCCAGTTCAAAGAGGCGGCGGGAGAAAGAATAATAATAATAATAATAATAATAATAAACGCATCAAAAACAATAGTGTCCTCGCCTTCGGCCTGTTCTGGTCTGTGAGTAGTCCATTACTGTTGGAGTCGGTCCACAATAAACGCACGCAGCAAAAACAAGAGGGTCCTCCTTGAGCAGTCCTCTGTCTCTAGGCTCGGTCCCTAATAATAAAAATAATAAAGAATAAACGGAGCAAAAACAATAGTGTCCTCGCCTTCGGCGAGGACTGGTCTGTAGGAATAAACGCAGCAAAAACTATAGGGAGGGTCCTCGCCTTTGGCGAAGACTGCTTTGTGAGTAGTCCACTGCTGTTGGGCCCGGTCCCTAATAAAGAATAAACGGAGCAAAAACAATAGGGTCCTCGCCTTTGGCGAGGACTGCTCTGTGGACACTAATGATATGTCATATTTGTGTACATTAAATACACACCACAGCACTGAAATTTCAGGTTAATCCAAAGATAAGTGTCTGGTAAGAAGTACTTCCTTTCACCACTAGGTGGCGCTATGACTATCACGGAATATTGTCATATAAATGTGTTCAGGGTGGGACAAATATGAATCATGTCAAGTTTGGTGGACAACGGACCATTTACTCCAAATTTATAAAGTTTTCTGTTTCATGCCGAGACATCAAAAGTGAAACCTCTGCAGCGCGCATAGACACTAATGATATGTCACGTTTGTGTACATCAAATATAGACCAGAGCAGTGAAATTTCAGGTGAATCCAAAGATAAGTGTCTGGTAAGAAGTACTTCCTTTCACCACTAGGTGGCGCTATGACTATCACGGAATATTGTCATATAAATGTGTTCAGGGTGGGACAAATATGAATCATGTCAAATTTGGTGGACAACAGACCATTTACTCCAAATTTATAGCAATTTCCTGATTCATGGCGAGACATCAAAAGTAAAACCTCTGCAACACACATAGACACTAATGAAATGTCACGTTTGTGTACATCAAATATAGACCAGAGCACTGAAATTTCAGGTGAATCCAAAGATAAGTGTCTGGTAAGAAATACTTCCTTTCACCACTAGGTGGCGCTATGACTATCACGGAATATTGTCATATAAATGTGTTCAGGATGGGACAAATGTGAATCATGTCAAGTTTGGTGGACAACGGACCATTTACTCCAAATTTATAGCAATTTCCTGTTTCATGGCAAGACATCAAAATTAAACCCTCTGCATCACATGTAGACACTAATGATATGTCATGTTTGTGAACATCAAATATAGACCACAGCATTGAAATTTCAGGTTAATCCAAAGATAAGTGTCTGATAAGAAGTACTTCCTTTCGACAGTAGGTGGCACTATGATTATCAGGCAATATGGTAATGAAAATGTGTTCAGGGCGGTACTAATATGAATCATGTGAAGTTTGGTGGAGATTGGACCATTTATGCCAGAGCTACAGCAATTTCATTTTTCATGGCAAGACCTCAAGATTCAACGCTCTGCAGCGGGCACACCATTCAACACTGGGCAAATCCTGTGATAACTTTTGGTCACAACATAATCACGCTTACATACACCAAGTTTGGAGCCAATCTGATTAAATCTGTAGGACAAGTTCGTTAATTTACAAGCCCTGGAAATGGGCAAAAACGCACAAAAGTGGCACAAGTAAATTCAAAATGGCGGACTTCCTGTTGGGTTTGGAGCATTGCTCCAAGAGGCTTTTTTGTACGTGATAGAGTGTTACAGGTGCCCACCAAGTTTCATACATGCAGGTCAAACCAGCTTTGTCTCCAAGAGGCTTTTTTGTAGGTCCTGGAGTGTACATAAGTCTGCCGAGTTTCATACATGTAGGTTAAACAAGTTTCAGGGCTGTTTCCTCAAACTTTTGTAGGGGGCGGTACTGAGCCATTTTTTGGAACACATGCACGAGACCCTTAAAATATCAAATTTTTCACCAGTTCTGAGATGTGTGCAAAGTTTCATGAGTTTTCGGGTATGTAAAGCCTCCCAAAAAGGCAATTAATTTGGAGGAAGAAGAAGAAGAATAAAAAATCCTTGCATTTCAATAGGGTCCTCGCACCGCTAGGTGCTCGGGCCCTAATAATTAAAGCTGCAAGCAGCGATGAACAGGCCCTCGCAGTCCACGCGCATCAGGGCACCTAGATGTCTTGTCAGCTGTAATAAATAAAAAAATAAACGTTATCTCTTACTTACATTTCCAGTATACAGGTAGGCACCCAACCCACGTATGTATTTTTCCAAAAAGTAGAAGCTGAATACATGCCCAATAGTTCAAGGTCTTCTGACTCTTTAAAAGTTGACATGGTCTCTCTAGCTCAAAGTATGAGGGACAAGAAGAGTTTGAAAGTCGATGAGTTTTGAAGAGGATTTGAAGATTTTCCAATTTACTTCCATTCACACTAATTAGACTGCCACCAGAGCACCACCTATTGGCCAATTTGCACCAAATTTTGCACAAACCCTCATCGGGCCATGGAACACAATCAGCAAAAGTATTGTGGTAATCGGACTGTATTTGGTCAAGATATGAAAGACTGTCTGTTTTGAAAACAATGTGCAGGAATTTGTTGTTTTATATTTTGGGCGTTTTTTGGACAATCAAAATTCTTTTAATAACTTTTTGTCAGGAGGGTCCACAGATGCTTCATGCAAAGTTTGGTGCAAATCAGTCAAATCGCCTAGGAGGAGTTCGAAAAAGTACATTTTTTATTTGTCGCGATTTAGCGAATGGAAAGTTACCGCGAAAGTGGGCGTGGCTTACACCACACAATTCAGTTGAAATCAGAGAACATGTAAATAGAAGGTTTAACAATGTGCGACATATTATGTGGGAGTTATGGGCCAAAAACCCTTTGTATTGAAAATAGCGCCACCTGCTGGTCATTTTTGGTGTGTGAGTTACAGGGGCCAGTCTATACCACCCCTATCAATTTTATTTCCATGAGTGTTATGGTAAAAATATTAAATTAGATACAGCACTTCCTGTTTACAACGAAATCTGCAGGAAGTTGTTATTTAATAACTTGAGTATTGTTTGGAACATTAAAATTCTTTTAATAACTTTTTGTCGGGAGTGTCCACAGATGCTGTGTGCAAAGTTTCATGCCAATCAGTGAAACTGCCTGGGAGGAGTTCGAAAAAGTAGGTTTGTGACATTTTGCGAATTTGTGGAAAAAAAAACGGTAGGTGATTCAGCACAATTCACTGAACGCGTGGATATGAGGTTTTTGAATGTGTGACAAAGTATATGGGAGTTATGAGCCAAAACGCACTTGATTTTACACTCCTTGATTATAGCGCCACCTAGTGGTGGAAATTAAGGACGGCAATAGATTATAAAATTTTTCGCCAGGTGTGACTTATATTCCAAGTTTCATGAGTTTTGGGGTATGTTCAGGCAGTGAAAAATGTGATCCTTTTGGACAAAGAAAAAAAAAAAAACTAGAACTGCAAGCAGTTACGAACGGGGGCCAAGCCCCCCCGTGCGACTCGGTCCCCGCGTCCCGCGGAGCCCATGGAAGTTGTCCCCAAAGGATGACGGGCTCTGGGCGAGCGCATGTTTATGAATGTGTCATTTAAAATGTGGAAGTTACAGGCAAAACTGCCTTTGCATCCGTTATAGTGCCACCTATAGACCGATTTGCGACAAATTTGGTACAAAGCCTCTGGATGACCTCGGGAACGAGTGACTTAAGTTTGATGTTGAAAGCATCTACTTTGAGCGAAATATGGAACAATGTGTGTTTTTTAGCTAGCAAAAAAGATTGTTTGGTTGTAACAAGCGCATTTTTTGGAGTGCCAAAATCCTTTTGATAACTTTTCATCAGACACATCTGGAGATTCTATGTGCAAAGTTTCAGGCAGGTGGCACTTAAAATGTAGGAGGAGTTCGAAAAAGTAGGTTTTGGACATGTGACGAATTAGCAAAGAGAATGCGCAGCAGAAGTGGGCGGGGCCTGTGTCAGAAAACCCAGCTCTACCCAGGGAACACATGGATATAATGTTTGTGAAAGTGTCATTTAAAATGTGTAAGTTGCAGGCAAAAACGAGTTTGCATCCGTTATAGCGCCACCTAGTGGAGTACATGTGCAATTTTTGGTACGGAAGATCTGTGTCCTATTCTATATGTACCCTTAAAATTTCAAAGCCCTCAGCATAATAGTTTGGCTGAAATTAATGTTTGTTGTTTATCTTGTAATAAGCCACGCCCACATTGTCATGACTATCTTCAAAATATGACCTCAGAATTGGCCCTACATCATACCAACCAAATTTCGTAGAAATTGGTGCAGCTGTTCTTACCATATTTGTAGCGCCCCCTAGTTGCCAAAATCGCCAAATTCGGCTCATACCCTCACAGTCTTATGCCAACCAATGATCTCAAATTTGGTGTTAATAGCATTTAGTTTGACCGAGATATCCAACAGTTTGCATTTTTATAGCTAACTATAGAAGTTTGTTTGTTAATAATTTGCGCATTTTTTGACTGAATAAAATTCTTTTGATAACTTCAGATCAGGTCCAGTAGAAGAGTGTATATGTCAAGTTTCACGCAGATTGGACAAAATCCCAAGGAGAAGTTCGAAAAAGTAGGTTTTCCAGTTTTCGCGATTTTGCGAAAAAAAATTCTTAGGTGCAAGTGGGCGTGGCCTATGGCAAAGTGATTCAGCTCTATTCAGGAAAGCTGGGGATACAAGATTTTTGAATGTGCGACATAGTTACATAGTTTTTTGCGTCTGAGGTACGTGCAGGGGTCTGGACCACCCCTCCAAATTGCACCGCCCTCCCTTGCACAGTTTAGCCTGCAGCACCACTTTTACCTATGGAAGAATAAAAATAAAAATCTTTACAAAAACAATAGGGTTCCTAGCACCGCTGGTCCTAGGAAACGCGTCTGCTTGCATATGCATTCCCTCGGCCCCTCGGGCTTGGCCCCCTAATAATAATCATTTGAAAAACAATAGGGACCTCGCAGGTCTCCTGCTCAGGCCCTAATAAACAGCATGATTAGAATAGGGTCCTCACGGACGACTTCGTCGTCGCTCGGGCCCTAATAATAAACAGCGCGATTACAATAGGGTCCTCACGGACGACTTTGTCGTCACTCGGGCCCTAATTAAAGCTGCAAACAGCTGTGACCGGGCCCTCGCTCTCCCGCGCCACCGCAGGGGGCCAGCAGCACGCATCACTGAAGCAGTTATGTGCAAACTCAGAGTAAGTTAACCCTGACATGGTGTAACGTTTCATCTTCGTACTTCATCTTCGGCATGGATTGGTGGTGTCAATGTGGGGCTTACTGGCCACTTTATTAGGTACACCTGTGCAATCTAATACAATCCAATACAACAGCTCTGCCACACATTGTACGTTTACAAAGCTTTTACATTTTCAGCTTTTGTCAGAAAGGTGATTATTCTACTTTATTATTGAGGTCGTAGTGGGTGGTGTTTGTTTACTGGATTGCAAGATGGTTACGGTAAAAATATCAGTGCCAGAGGCGGTCCTGGCTAGTTTTACGCCCTGGGCAAACCATCCCTCGGCGCCCCCCCCCCCCCCAACTCCCCAACCCCCCACCTCTCCCCACCCCCCACGGTACGATACCAGTGAAAGTATCATGGTTCTGAGTAGTATCACGAAACCACATGCCAGGCACATCACATGAAAGCGCAGGAGCAGAGACAAGTGCTTGGCCTTGTCGGAAAGCTACAATTCCGCTGTTTCACGTGATATGCGTGGCTTCTTGCTATGAGGCACGGTCGCGGAGAAAATCAGTAGAGAAGAACAGGTGTGAATTTGGACGCACTATGCGTCGTTCGAGCCCATAGGGTAGGGGGGATCAAAATAAAATCAAAAAATAAAATAAAAATCAACCAGCCACCCTCCTCCCCTGACAAGAACGAACAGTCCCTAAAGTGCGGTGATGTTTGTGAGCCGTTACTGACACAAAGACAGAAATGTGAATGGCTCGTTTCTCCTCTGACACGCCACATACCTACGTGCACACTGCTCGGTTGTCCAGGTACTACTGGGCAGTCATGACACCAACGAAAGAGGAAATTACTGGACCTGGAGACGGGCTTGTGTGTCGCTGGTAAGCCCTTATCTTGCGTTTGTCAGCTGCTCTCATGTTCCCTCCTTTTGTGAAGGTCTTGTTGCCGTCCTCTGCATACCAGGCGTCATATGGCTCACGGCGTATTCCCCGTTGTATTCCCCCCACATTTGTTCGGAATATTTCAAAACTGCTAGCTTTAAATTAACACTGAAGTTGCGTCTAGTCGCCATCTTATCTGTTTACAATCAGCTGAGAGTGCGCAACTGGCATGTGCCTGGGTGAATGTTGATGTGTGTGTGTGGATGTGCATCTCTGTCTCTGTGGATGTGTGTAATCCGGGTTTAGCTCTATATAAATGCCAAAAACGTCACATAAACACCACCTGTTTATAAAAGAGGCCGGCCTTTATTTATAAAAAAATTTTTTAAGAGGTCGGCTGCTAATAGGGCCCGGTAATGTTAACGTTACAGCAGAGAGATGCTGAGCACAATTACACAACGATCACTTACCACGTCTGCTCGTTTTGTGATGCCGACAGATGATTAGACAGTAGTATCTTTCAAGAAAAGCGTTTGAACCATTCCTGAGCTTCTGCGCTCCATCCTTTCACTGTAGTCCTCGTAAACAAACATTTTCCGGACCGTTTCCACAGGCATGTTGGGATCGATGTCCAGCACATAGTCAATAGGCTTGTTCGAGATGAACTGCGCCTCGCCTGGAAAGTAGACGAGAGCAGGCGGCCGCAGCGGGGGTCGGTGACAAAAAGCCGCAGTGAAGTCGGACAGTTTCCCGACAGTTTCCAGCAGCCTTCAGTCCGTACAGGAAGTCACAGACACACTTACATCCTTTCTGGAATGATGTCAGTTCATTAAAAAAGTGATCAGACCCATATATCAGTTTGTTTTCACCATCAGTCACACAACATGTTTTCTGTTCACAGAATAAACCTTCAGGTCAGACAAATACAATCTTAATCTCTAGAATTCAACAAAAATGAGTAGTTTATCTAAAACGTCATCTTGTTGAGTCGACATCTGAACTAGTCTCGCCACCAGACAATCAGAGATCTCCGCCTTCTGATAGTCTGGGGACACTCCTTTCTAAAGTGTGTTTAACACACCGGCGAAAACGGCCGGCAACAAAGCAACGCCTCTTGCATTTTTGAAAAAGACACGCCTTCTCGGAAATGTGCGCTCCTCCTTTTCTCGTCCGCAAGGAAACAAACACAGAGAGAGCTTGAAAATGGATGCCGAGAGATTTAACTCCGTTTTATCAAACGTGTGCTCATCCGTGAAGAAAATATTTTTTCCAGCGGATGTCTTAGTTACAACATTATTGAGCTAACTGGAGTAGTTTCATGTCGTATCCGACAACGGGAGGCTTTTAACAGATGACTTCCTGTTAGCTTTGCTGCTGCTGTTAGCTGTCCCTGTCAGCTGCAGCCACTGATGCTTTCTAGACATCGTGATTTCCTAAAACTGAATAAATACCACACATAGCAACACAAAACTGCTTTGCTAGCTCAATCATGTTGTAACTAAGATATCCGCTGGAAAAGATATTTTTTTTCACGGACGGTTTAATGAGTTATTACCTATTACAGACACCGCTAACGGCTAACAGGGCTAACAGCTAACGGTTAGTCCAGCTAAATGTGCACACAGAAATAGTAATGTTTGTTCAATCATTGTGTTTATACACTTTACAAACATCGGATTAGTCCAAATGGTGATACGGTGATGTGAAAAATGTGATACGTAGGCTATATATATAGTTAAAAGCTCTGCTGGTTTTCTACCCGGAAGTATTTGTAAACAACAAGGCGATTCCCTCTATATTCTATAGTCCGGCCGGATGGATGAGTCATGGCCTTATAAAAGATTGTTTGTTTCTTTTAGTTGGCGAGAATGTGTTGCCACAAACGCAACAAACATCCACTCACTTTGACGGCGTTTTCTGCAAGCACGGCTAAGCCATTTTGTACCGCTACACGTGTCTCTAGTGGGACTATGTTTATGAGCACAAGAGTTCAGCGAGCCACCGAAGGACCGCCCTGCAGATTTACTATTGGTTCTGCAACGTAGGGAGTTTTTTTAAACTCTGAAATTGTATCCGCCTATCTAAACACAAAATCAGGGAGAAAGTCATCAGTCTTTATTTAAGAAAAGCGTCTAAAGACTGACTTGTGAGTCTACATCTGAACCAATCAGCTGTTAGATCAGGTGAAAGCCAGGCGGTGCAGTCGATGGAGAGCAACTGCAGCGCCTGGCTCTAAAAACTGCGGCCACCTCGCTCTCTCAGCTTTATCGCTGTCCACTTTTCTAAAACGTCAGAGCAAGTCGGGATGAAGTCGGACACAAAACTAACCGGCATGCATTGTGCGCCGATCGCTGGTGATCGAATCTGCGCAGGACTGGCTCATCTCGAACGAACCTATTGTTTCATCCTGTCCGTATACGTCACTCTGCTCCACGTCTTTGGCTTGTTACGGCAACCTTTTACCATACATGTGTAAACCATGATTAACAACAGCGCTCTGTAAACTTTTCTCAAACTTTCTGCTGCGTTCAGCTGACGATACCGCAAATGCAAGGCTACAAGCAATAACTACGGCACTGTCTCAGGTACGAACTGTGTCACTCCGCCCAGTGGTTTACTGAAGAAAGTAGTTCAGAGTATTTGCTTCATGTGTCGTAATGTTACTTAATTATACATTATTATTTCATAGCGTGGGGAATGCGCAAGCCGTGTGTTTTCCAATAGAGCGTTTTGAAGTCATTTGATGGTGTAATTGATTAGTTTTGAGGGAGACAGTGGGCTGTATCACCTCCATTTCAGCTGGCAGCTCTGTCCCACCGATCTAAAAACAGCAGGTACTGACATTTAAAGGTATCAGAATCAAGAGCTTGCCATTTTTGACCTGTGTATCAATTTTCATAAGGATATGATGTCGCTGAAGCCATCAAAAAGCCAAAGGTATTTGATGGCGAGGGCGGCACCATAGCGGCCACGCCCCTTGACATAGGTAAAAGCTTTTAATAACTTTTGATCAGCATGGTCTCAGGGTGATCTGTACCAAATCTGAAGTTGATTGGACAAAATCTGTAGGAGGAGTTAGTCAAAATACAAGGTGTCGAAATCACAAAAAATGAAAAGTTTAAATCAAAATGGCCGACTTCCTGTTTGGAGTAGACCATTGTTGGCAGAGACTTTTTTGTGCGTCTGGGTGACATACACATATGTACCAATTTTCATCTTCCTACTCCACAAAAACAGCTATGGGGAGGGTTTTTTGAAAATTTTAAGGGGGCACTATAGAGGCATTTTGTCCCCCCCATGGGTGACGCCCCTATCAGATGCAAGAGCTCGCCATTCTTGACCTGTGTATCAATGTTCATGAGAATATGAGATCGTTGAAGCCATCAAAAAGTCAAACGTATTTGCTGGCGAGGGATCGATAGTCGCCACGCCGCCACATGGACACCATTAGATGTAGCTTCACAGCATTCATAAGGTAGCTTCACCAACGTTCTGCATGCATCAGAAGTGGAATGAAGTTGATGCGGTCAAGTTTGTGTCATCAGTATATGTTAAAGTAAAAACTGGTCACTTCCTGTTACCACCGGGGAGCACTTTGAGTAAGGTGGGATATTAATATACAGTACAGGCCAAAAGTTTGGACACACCTTCTCATTCAATGCGTTTTCTTTATTTTCATGACTATTTACATTGTAGATTCTCACTGAAGGCATCAAAACTATGAATGAACACGTGGAGTTATGTACTTAACAAAAAAAAGTTAATTAACTGAAAACATGTTTTATATTCTAGTTTCTTCAAAATAGCCACCCTTTGCTCTGATTACTGCTTTGCACACTCTTGGCATTCTCTCGATAAGCTTCAAGAGGTAGTCACCTGAAATGGTTTTCCAACAGTCTTGAAGGAGTTCCCAGAGGTGTTTAGCACTTGTTGGCCCCTTTGCCTTCACTCTTCGGTCCAGCTCACCCCAAACCATCTCGATTGGGTTCAGGTCCGGTGACTGTGGAGGCCAGGTCATCTGCCGCAGCACTCCATCACTCTCTTTCTTGGTCAAATAGCCCTTACACAGCTTGGAGGTGTGTTTGGGGTCATTGTCCTGTTGAAAAATAAATGATCGTCCAACTAAACGCAAACCGGATGGGATGGCATGTTGCTGTAGGATGCTGTGGTAGCCATGCTGGTTCAGTGTGCCTTCAATTTTGAATAAATCCCCAACAGTGTCACCAGCAAAACACCCCCACACCATCACACCTCCTCCTCCATGCTTCACAGTGGGAACCAGGCATGTGGAATCCATCCATTCACCTTTTCTGCGTCTCACAAAGACACGGCGGTTGGAACCAAAGATCTCAAATTTGGACTCATCAGACCAAAGCACAGATTTCCACTGGTCTAATGTCCATTCCTTGTGTTTCTTGGCCCAAACAAATCTCTTCTGCTTGTTGCCTCTCCTTAGCAGTGGTTTCCTAGCAGCTATTTGACCATGAAGGCCTGATTCGCGCAGTCTCCTCTTAACAGTTGTTCTAGAGATGGGTCTGCTGCTAGAACTCTGTGTGGCATTCATCTGGTCTCTGATCTGAGCTGCTGTTAACTTGCCATTTCTGAGGCTGGTGACTCGGATGAACTTATCCTCAGAAGCAGAGGTGACTCTTGGTCTTCCTTTCCTGGGTCGGTCCTCATGTGTGCCAGTTTGGTTGTAGCGCTTGATGGTTTTTGCGACTCCACTTGGGGACACATTTAAAGTTTTTGCAATTTTCCGGACTGACTGACCTTCATTTCTTAAAGTAATGATGGCCACTCGTTTTTCTTTAGTTAGCTGATTGGTTCTTGCCATAATGTGAATTTTAACAGTTGTCCAATAGGGCTGTCGGCTGTGTTTTAACCTGCCTTCTGCACAACACAACTGATGGTCCCAACCCCATTGATAAAGCAAGAAATTCCACTAATTAACCCTGATAAGGCACACCTGTGAAGTGGAAACCATTTCAGGTGACTACCTCTTGAAGCTCATCGAGAGAATGCCAAGAGTGTGCAAAGCAGTAATCAGAGCAAAGGGTGGCTATTTTGAAGAAACTAGAATATAAAACATGTTTTCAGTTATTTCACCTTTTTTTGTTAAGTACATAACTCCACATGTGTTCATTCATAGTTTTGATGCCTTCAGTGAGAATCTACAATGTAAATAGTCATGAAAATAAAGAAAACGCATTGAATGAGAAGGTGTGTCCAAACTTTTGGCCTGTACTGTATCTGCCCGTTCAGGGCGGAGCCATTATCACGTCCAGCAAGTTTGAAGCTGCTGAGATCAAGTATGTGAGTGTGAGGGTCGTTCCAAATTTGATGGCGAGAAAACGAAAAATCGCCAAAGTTTGTCACGCCCTAGCGGTCATGCCCCTTCACATAGAGTAAAGCTTTTAATAACTTTTGATCAGCATGTTCTCAGGATGATCTGTAGCCAATTTGAAGTCGATCAGACAAAATCCCTAGGAGGAGTTCATTCAAACATGTCAAAAATTCAAATCAAAATGGCCGACTTCCTGTTGGGTTTACGGCATGGGTCCAAGAGGATTTTTTGTGCATCTTGGCATGTTCTATGAGCCCACCAATTTTCACGCATGTAGGTGACACCTGCAGGCGGGGCTCGAGGCACAAAATTTTCTAGGGGGTGCTATGTCGCCATTTGGCCCCGTCCACATACAACACTGCCAAAATATCAAATTTTTCGCCAGACCAAATGCGTGTGCCAAATTTGGTGCATTTTTTAATTTGGGAAAGGGGCCAAATTGGGGATTAAATGTTTGTAATAATAATAATAAATAAATAATAATAAACAGCGCGATTACAATAGGGTCCTCACAGACGACTTCGTCGTTGCTCGGGCCCTAATAATAATAATGATAATAATGATAATAATAATAATAATAATAATAATAAGCTCCGCTGTTATCGGCTTTGGTTTCATATATCATCATGAAGCAGCCTCTCACCTGCTCTCTGCTTGTCAGGGCTGACCTCTTCACAACAACAGCAGAGAGGCCGCGGAGCAGATGAAGGGACGACAACTACGCTTGTTACTGTAAGTAAGTGCTATAAAACCTGTAAAAAAAAAAACAACAACAATTTTTATCAATACATGTGTTCAGTATGTAGAAAGAAATATTTCAATATTCTCTGTCCACAGTCTCTCATTCACCGCTTTTATGGTTTACAATGGTGGTTTACACAAACACATCGCACTAGCGGGGCTAACTAAAATGAAAGCTTTTCTGTATGTAGTCCAACACTTTATCTGAAAATGTAGCTGAGGCAGCTGACCTGCAGACAGTGAGTCTCCTCAGTAGACAGGGAACAGAGAGCAGGATGAATGACTGATACTGATGTTTGTGTTCTTCATGCGTAGATAATGTTGCTTGCTTTTTTCTCTTAGTATTGTGATGTCATGAGGATTATTTATTTTATTGACATGTTAGAGTTGTTTCCAGGGAGATATTATTGACTTTCTATAGGTCCTCTACCAGAGGCCTGGGAGTTTGAGGGTTCTGCGCAGTATCTTAGCTGTTCCTAGGACTGCACACTTCTGGACTTAGGTTTCAGATGTTGTTCCTGACATCTGCCAGAGCCACTCTCCTAGTTTGGGGGTCACTGCCCCGAGTGCTCCTACTACCAGGGGGACCACGTCAACTTTGACATTCCACATCTGTTCCAGCTGTTCTTTCAACCCTTGACACCTCTCCACCTTTTCGTGTTCCTTCTTTCTGATGTTGCTGTCAGCTGGTATCGCCACATCTATCACCACTGCCTTCTTCTGGTGTTTGTCAACCACCACTATATCCGGTTGGTTAGTCAGCAGCTGTTTGTCAGTCTGGAAGCTGAAGTCCCACATGATCTTAGCCCTGTTGTTCTCAAACACCTTTGGTGGTGTGTCCCATCGGGATTTGGGTACTTCGAGTCTATACTAGGTACAGATGTTCCTGTACACTATCCCAGCCACTTGGTTGTGCCTCTCCATGTACGCTGATCCTGCTTGCATCTTACATCCTGCCACTATGTGCTGGACTGTCTCAGGGGCATCTTTGCATAGCCTGCACCTTGGGTCTGATCTGCTGTGGTAGACCCTTGCCTCTATGGCCCTGGTGCTTAGGGCCTGTTCTTGTGCTGCGCTGATTAGTGCCTCTGTGCTATCTGTCAGTCCAGCATTCTCCAGCCACTGGTAGGTCTTCTTGATATCAGCCACTTCCTCTATCTGAAGGTGGAATGCACAATGTATGGGATTGTCCCTCTATGTTGTTTGCTCCTCCACCCCTTTGCCCTCATCAGGTTTCTGATGTCTGAGGCATTCACTTAGCAGCTCATCCTTTGGGGCTATCTCCTTGATGTAATCCTGGATTCTGGATGTTTTATCCTGGATAGTGGCTCTGATGCTCACTAGTCCTCGGCCTCCCTCTTTCCACTTTGTGTATAGCCACAGGGTGCTGGACTTGCGGTGGAACCCTCCATGCATGGTGAGGAGCTTTCTTGTCTTGATATCTGTGGCTTCTATCTCCTCCTTTGGCCAGCTTATGATCCCAGCTGGGTATCTGATGTTTATGGCTCGGACCTTGTTCTGACCATTCAGCTGACTTCTCAGGACTTGCATTACTCTCTGGAAGTATTTAGTTGTTGACAACTTCCTTGCAGCCTCCTCATGATTTCCATTAGCCTGCAGGTCAGCTAGTCATTGGGCATCAGTGTTGTGTGATGTTTCTCTTTTCCATATGCCCTTCCAGTATGTTTCCATCTCAGCTCTTTGTGGGTCTGATCTGGTCACTGAGAGAACACATTGACTGGTTCAGTGGAGAACACCCTGTTAATTCTCCTGGTTTCTACTTCTTTGGTGTATCTCTTCAGCCAGGTGGCCAGAGCTGCCAGTCTTTGTTTGGCAGTTTTGAGTGCCTCAGGAATGGAGAGCTTATTGTATTTCTTTGGTACCCCTTTATTCACCACGTTACCTCTGTGTAGCTCTGCTAGTTGGCTAACTTCTCTCAGTGTTGCCTTTATCTTGGCCTCCAACCATCTCTTTCATGGAGGGTACTGGTTGTTATGTACCAT
The DNA here is from genome assembly GCF_041903045.1 of Epinephelus lanceolatus. Taxonomy (NCBI): domain Eukaryota; kingdom Metazoa; phylum Chordata; class Actinopteri; order Perciformes; family Serranidae; genus Epinephelus; species Epinephelus lanceolatus. The sequence goes on along the minus strand of NC_135756.1, from coordinate 37,932,576 downwards.
GTCCATCTTGTATCCAAGCATCTTCAGGATTAATGTTGTTGTACTGTGAATCAGCATGTTGGTCTCAGTGATGGTCCTTGTAGGGATGGTATTTAGGGCAGCATTCACATCTTTTAGCAGATCATCTGAAGGTACTTGGCAACTCAGCTTTGGGATACATCGGAGGCTCCAGGTTTCCAGTTTGCTCATGCTCTTCCTTCTCAGGTCAGTTGCTCTTGCATTGTCTTTCACTGGGGTTTGGTACCCAATCTCGCCTTGTGGGGGGGTGATGACATCCAGGCCCGGCTCCAGGATGAAGTTACTGAGGGGGCGGTTAAAAATTACGAGGGGGCAAATCTTTATTATGCAACATAAGTTCACAGTGAGTTATAAAGAGCGCGCAGCCGTGCATAATTGTCGCACGTAATGACAGCTCGTCGCTGGTGAAACCCAATAAACTGCACGTCTTCTTTCATGTTTGTCTCATGACAGATGGAGCTTACAGACAGACAGACAGGTGGAGCAAGCGGCAAATTGGTATGAAAGCTGGTTCAGGGCATATTTGTCCATTTATGAATAAATATGGAGTGGAAACACTCATGCATGTGCACCAAGTTCTTACATTAATTGAGAGGCTTTACAAATATGTCGAAAATAATGTGTATATTTCTGGCTTTCTGCGTACACGTTTTTATCATGTCATGAATCTACACAGTTTTTCCACTAGCCTATCTGTCATCCAAAGCTGGATGTCCCCGATTTCAAAACTCATTCATCATCAATCATCCTGCTATGTCTGGATGCATGTCTGACATATCCAGCAGAAAAAAACGTGTGTGACGTAGAACATAGAAAAATAAACCAGCTACATTCTGTCTTACCTTTTCCCCGTAGAGTTGCAGCCTTCTTGTTTTTCTGTGGAACTTTCTGAGTAAGCGACCCTTCCAGTCTTCTTCCCGAAATCGTCTTGTAAGATCCCCTTCAAACACCAGTTGAATCAAGTGCGCTTTTCTCAGATGTAGCATGCTTTGTCTGTGCTGACTGAAGACGTTGGTTAGCGTTGAAAATGTATTTTCGCACGTCACTGAGGATGCCCCAAAAGTCAATCCATGTTTCAGTGCAGTAAGCACACTTGGCATGGCACTGAGAGGCCCAGAGTAGCGCTGCAGGATGGCAGCAGGGGTCCATTTGACTTCAGTAGATCCGGCCATTTCAGTCTGTCTCATTTCCACACTCCTGCTGCTCCTGGCCTACAGTGCTCTCCACCACGTACTGCTGCAGATGTCTAGGGACTTGGCGCATCCTCTTACTTGGCGGAGGAGCTGCTGTTTCTGATGCCTCGTCATGGGGGCCAGTCACACACTTTGCCCAAATGGCTTGGAACTCTGAGTCAGCTGGAGCTTCTCCACACAATCCAACGCACTTCTCACAACCTTCATTCCAGTGTAGAGGTCTGTCTTTTTATCCTGCAACACTTTGTTTGGAGGCTCAGGGAGGGACAGGATTTTGTGGACCATGACTGCAGTAAATCTGAAGTGTGTCTTGTATTGCTTTTAGGAGCCCTGTTGCCTCTATTTTCAGTTCCATTACATGATGGTCATTGCTGTCAAACTCCGCGAGGAACAGCACAATAGTGTCATAACTGTTAACAATGACCGACACGGTAGCCAGGTGACCGGTCCATCTTTGGTCCAGTAGCCTCTTCAGATGCTCTCCTCTTCAGACGGCCACGGTTGGCTTTCTCAGAAACTGGTAAAGCATATCACACATGTCAAAAAAGGCTTGCAGTGCATTCTCAGCTGACATTGCGTGGATAATCACCAGATGTAGTTGATGGTTGAAGCAGTGCACATATGGGACTTCTCGGTTAACTTTTTCCTGTATTATTTTCTGTACACCTCCTTTTTTACCAGACATCACGCTTGCACCATCATAGCATTGGCTGAGAATCTTTTCTGTGCTCAGACCTGTTTTTCCCAACTCGGAAAGGACCAGGTTTGTCAGACTTGATGCATCACAGTGCTTTGTAGTGGCCATGACCAGCAGCCTTTCGCACGTGTCATTATCCATGTCTATATAACGGAGGACAATTGACACATTCTCACAGCCAGTTGGATCCTTTGTCCCGTCCACTATCAGCATATACCAGCTATCTCCTATTTCTTGGACTATTTCACTTGTCACTATTTCACTCATAAGAGCATTATTTCGTTCTGAATTTCGTGTGACGTGTAGGTCGCATTTTTGGGGATTGTGCTAAATACCTGGGCGAGAGCATTGTCTTTCCTGAGGATGTACTCCATCATAGACAAAAATAGTCCACTTTCCCCCTCCTCTCTTGACCCCAAAGAGTCCAGCGTCCCCTTCAGCGGTTGCTGGTGTGTAACGAGGAACTCAATGATATCCACTATGGCACTCAGATACAAGCGATTCCTTGCCAGTTGTCCCTCATTGACGAGTGTGGCGACCTCTGTGCCAGCGGCAATATGAGCACAGTACCGTTTCCAGAGAGCACTGCATTTCAAATGTTCCTTGCTGGATGCATGTCTTGCAAAACCCTTAGTACTTTCCGTTGCAGATTTCCAGTTAGAGAATCCGGTTTTGGTGAAGGCTTTGTCAGCATTTGCACTAGATCCAATGCTAAATGTCCGACATGGAAAGCAAAAGGCGGCATCAGCAGCAACTGAATATTCCAGCCAATCCCTTCCATTAAACCAGCTTTTGCTAAAAGAGCGTTGGGTCTTATTAAATACCCGGTTGGGGTAGGCCTTCAGGTGCACCTGGGCTGGCTCATCTGTCCCAAGATCAACAGGAGCAGCCGGAGTTCACTGCTGCTGGAGCCTCTGGCCTCGGCTGCAGTCTCTTCTGTAGTGTTTTGTTTTTTGTTTTTTTTACAAAACCATGTTCTTATATCCATCTTTGGCTTTTGGGCAAAGAACACACGCGATGGCAAAGTAGCTAAGCTGACAAAAGTGTAAAAACAACACGCACATCTTACCCCGTGTGAGGGTGGGTGCTGGACCAAAAAAGTTAACATGTAAAAAACAAGTAAAGTCCGCACACAAAAAAGCTCCAATCAAGTGTGATTTATTTAAAGCATGACGTTTCGAGCCATGTTGGCTCTTCCTCAGATGCTTACATGAATGAATGTGTAGAGAGACACCATCTTTAAAGGTCCCAAACCCTGGTCATGTGACCTGGCACACCAGACATGTGTTATCACCAATAAAACATATCAAAAATAGTTATCAGCCACAATAGTTATCACAGAAAATACACATGTATACATATATACATACATCTAAACACAATTTTTTATGTTCCCCAGAAGGACTCAGGCTGTAAAGGCTGTCATGTTATGAAGGAGCTATGTCATTAGTTTGATTAGTTTATTATTTTTGTTTTGTGTTGTTTTATTTTTGTTTATTTATTTTTGTGGGTAAACACTAGGGGCACCAGACAGTAGGGGATATAGGTAGCCAGGTGTTAGAGGCAGGTCATGCACTGGGAAGGGGAAATGGTTTTTACCAGCAGGACAAAGCAGAGAGGCTGCATGGTTTTTGAACATGTTTGTTTGCTGTTGAAAGCTGAAAATAAACCTTCTGAACGGAGCTACTGGCCTGGAAAATGAATTCTTTGACTGCCTGAGTAAGCCTAACTAACCTGGTGCATTTGTGGCCCTTTGTGAGTGGATTTTGATTTTTCTTAAATTTTGATATTTTTTGAAGGAGCTCTTATTTTTGTCTTTTTTTTGTTTTTTGCCCTTTGAACAAATGGCCACAACATGTTACATAAAAAACTATTAGAGGCGCCTCTTTTTAGTACTAAATAACAGTTACAGGGACAGTAATACTTATGGAGAATACTCAAAATTATCAGAAGACCTAGAGATAACCAGATCTCCAATACCACAACGGAGATATATAATATTGATATACATACCATGACAAGATACATTGAAAAAAACACAATGATAAACAAGTCATGACATAAACCTCAATATGTACAACATCAGAGAAACTACAGAGAAAAAAACATAAGAGACAGTACATCCGAACATACAGCATCTTGAACAAGGAGCATATAATAGCAGTCCACATCTATAAAAACGGTCTAATATCAAAGTCCTCATTTAGGGCCTTGGAGGTTAATGTCCCCAGTGTGTGGATCCAAAAAAGCTCGCGTTTGAGGAGCATGGAGTTAAGGTCTCCCCCTGGATGTTTTAAAGCTTCGATCCCAATGAATTTCAGAGTAGAAACGCAGTTTTTTGCTTCAGCGAAGTGTACTGCTACAGGGCTTGAGGCAACTTGATTTCTGATGGTGCTCCAGTGTTCGGCAATACGTGTTTTCAACTGTCTGTTTGTTTTTCCGATGTATGCAAAACCGCATGGACATTTGAGCATATAGATAACATAAGTAGTGGAACATGAAATCAATCCTTTTATGTGGTATTTTTTTCTGTGTGAGGATGATTAAAAGAGTTAGTTTTGTACATAAAGTGACATTGTTGACATCAACCACATGGGTCCCAGAGGGGATAGAACTAAGAAAATGAGATGGTGACTTGGGGGGGGGGGGGGGGGGGATCAGCTCTCACCAGCATGTTGCGCAGATTTGGGGGTCTTTTTAGAACCACTCTAGGTGGTTTAGGAAAACAGTTTTTCAAAGATGGATCTGATTCAATTATATGCCAGTGTTTTTTAATAGTCTTTTCAATGTCCTTAGACACCAGTGAATATTGTATAGCACACACAGTTCTCTGTTCCGACTCCTTAGGTCTGGTGATGGAAAGACTGTCACTCTGGGAAACACTGGAGAAGCGTGAGACAGGATTATCAATCCAGGTCTCTTTGTAGCCCCTTGTCTGAAACGTTTTTTTAGATCCATAGTTTGTTGATTGTAGTCCTCATCCGAGCTGCAGATATGTCTGATACGATTGAATTGAGAGATGAGGAGATTCTTTTTTAAATGGTTGGGATGGTAAGACTTGCCATGAAGGAGAGAATTTCTATCTGTAGGTTTACGGTATAGACTAGTTTTTAGACCATCCCTTTCTTTAATAACCACAACGTCCAAAAAGTTCATTTGATGGGTATCAGACTGAATCGTGAACTGGAGATGTTTATTTTTGGAATTAATGAAGTGATGAAATTCCTGAAGTTGGGAAGCTGAACCAGTCCAAATGAAAAACACATCATCTAAGTACCTCTTCTAGTGGTTGATAACTGAAGGAAGGGATTCTCCTGAATGTTGTAGATGATACTGTGTTCAAAGTGTCCCACAAATAATGAGGTCGAAGCTGGGTGACATTTTGGACCCCATGGCCACTCCGCAGGTCTGTAAGAAGAAGTCATTACCATACATGAAGAAGTTTTTTGTAAGTATTTCCTTAATGAGGTCTAATATGACATCTGTTCTGAGATTGACACCACAACTTTCATCCAAACAATGTTGTGTGGACCCTCGACATTATATACAGGTGGGATCACGATGAATGTTGCAAACCTAAAAAAACTTCAGGAGAAAGAAACATGACTTTTTCTCCACGCTGTAACACTGAGTGACTACCTGAGGGTTAAGAAAATCCCACGTGGACTAAGAATGAACAAAATCCCTATGTTGAGTAAAGAAAATGAGGACTTCTGTGATCGCTGGTGTGAAATCCTTAATAAATGCTCATTTGAATTGATGGCACTAACTATACAAGAGGTTTCTACACAACTGGTGAAAGTAAGAGAAGATATCACTACCCACAAACAACTGCTAACAGAAAACATCCGTGACAAAGACAAACTCCCACAACTGTTGGCGGAATGTGAAAATCACAAAAAAGAACTTGTGAAAGATATTACATCCTTTAAAAAGAAAAAGTTTGAACATGACATGGAAGACTACCAGAGGGGCGCTGTCTACAAATGGCGCAACACATCCTCATTAAGGAAATCTTACAAAAAACTTCTTCATGTATGGTAATGACTTCTTCTTACAGACCTCCGGAGTGGCCATGGGGTCCAAAATGTCACCCAGCTTCGCCTCGTTATTTGTGGGACACTTTGAACACAGTATCATCTACAACATTCAGGAGAATCCCTTTCTTCAGTTCATCAACCACTGGAAGAGGTACTTAGATGATGTGTTTTTCATTTGGACTGGTTCAGCTTCCCATCTTCAGGAATTTCATTACTTCATTAATTCCAAAAATAAACATCTCCAGTTCACGATTCAGTCTGATACCCATCAAATGAACTTTTTGGACGTTGTGGTTATTAAAGAAAGGGATGGTCTAAAAACTAGTCTATACCGTAAACCTACAGATAGAAATTCTCTCCTTCATGGCAAGTCTTCATCCATCATTTAAAAAAGAACCTCCCCATCTCTCAATTCAATCGTATCAGACGTATCTGCAGCTCGGATGAGGACTACAATCAACAAACTATGGATCTAAAAAAACGTTTCAGACAAAGGGGCTACAAAGAGACCTGGACTGATAATGCTGTCTCACGCTTCTCCAGTGTTTCCCAGAGTGACAGTCTTTCCATCACCAGACCTAAGGAGTCGGAACAGAGAACTATACAATGTGCTATACAATATTCACCGGTGCTATACAATATTTACCGGTGTCTAAGGACATTGAAAAGACTATTAAAAAACACTGGCATATAATTGAATCAGATCTATCTTTGAAAAATTGTTTTCTTAAACCACCTAGAGTGGTTCTAAAAAGACCCCCAAATCTGCGCAACATGTTGGTGAGAGCTGATCCCCCCCGCCCAGTGTATGGATTCACACACTGGGGACATTAACCCCCAAGGGCCTAAATGAGGACTTTGATATTAGACCGTTTCTATAGATGTGGACTGCTATTATATGCTCCTTGTTCGAGATGCTGTTTGTTCAGATGTACTGTGTCTTGTGTTTTTTCTCTGTAGTTTCTCTGATGTTGTACATATTGAGGTTTATGTCATGACTTGTTTATCATTGTGTTTTTTTTCAATGTATCTTGTCATGGTATGTATATCAATATTATATATCTCCGTTGTGGTATTGGAGATCTGGTTATCTCTAGGTCTTTTGATAATTTTGAGTATTCTCCACAAGTATTACTGTCCCTGTAACTGTTATTTAGTACTAAAAAGAGGCGCCTTTAATAGTTTTTTATGTAACATGACGGCCTTTACAGCCTGAGTCCTTCTGGGGAACATAAAAAATTGTGTTTAGATGTATGTATATATGTATACATGTGTATTTTCTGTGATAACTATTGTGGCTGATAACTAGTTTTGATATGTTTTATTGGTGATAACGCACGTCTGGTGTGCCAGGTCACATGACCAGGGTTTGGGACCTTTAAAGATGGCGTCTCTCTACACATTCATTCATGTAAGCATCTGAAGAAGAGCCGACAAGGCTCGAAACGTCATGCTTTAAATAAATCACACTTGATTGGAGCTTATTGGTGTGCGGACTTTACTTGTTTTTTACAAAGTAGCTAAGCTGACCAAACAACTATTTAGCAAGCAAGCTATCTTAAATCACATACTACTGTGCGCCGTGAGGCCAAATCTAATACAACACGCAACAAAGGGTGCTGTCCATGGTTCTGAAATTAGAGCAAATAACAGGGGGTTATGGTGTTTCACTCTCCTCTCAAACACCATAACCCTATGTTAAAAAACAAAACAAAAATACTGGTCGGTTGGACCAATATTTTAGTTTTTTTTTGCAGATTTACTGTGGTACACAAAACTTAAACTGAGGGGCCAAAAAATCAAACTGAGGGGGCAAAGCCCCCTCTCGCCCCCTTGTGGTGCCGGGTCCGATGACATCCCCCCGATCTGTCATCCTAGCTCCCCCTTGCCGTAGCATTGTTGTAGTATTTCATTGATCTCTAGTTGTGATAGGAATTGGCGGTTATGGATGTTGGAACTCTGTGCTACAAGATGTTTCTTTGTCAGTCAATCAATCAATCAATCAATCAATTTTATTTATAAAGCCCAATATCACAAATCACAATTTGCCTCACGGGGCTTTACAGCATATGACATCCCTCTATCCTTAGGACCCTCACAGCAGCTAAGGAAGAACTCCCCCCAAAAAAACCTTTATGGGGGAAAAAATGGTAAAAACCTCAGGAAGAATGACTGAGGAGGGATCAGTCTTCCAGGACGGACAGACGTGCAATAGATGTCATACAGAACAGATCAACATGATAAATTAACACTAATCCGTACGACACAATGAGACAGAAAGAGAGACAGAGACAGAGAGAGATGCAGGACAGATGGTAATGATAGTAACTTACAACAACATTAATTAGTGACCTCGGCTAAAGGCAGAGGACCCTATTGTTTTTGGTGCGTTTATTATTATTATTAGGGACCTCGGCCGAAGGCAGACGACCCTATTGTTTCCGGCACGTTTATTCTTTATGCTTTAGTCTTTCTCCCGCCTTCTCCTAAAACCCAAATTTGACCCCCGAAACATGCTCAGAAAAAATTCGCACGCGTGTCAGGACAGCCAAAAAATTTGATAAAATGAAAAAAATTAACAACCAAAAGTGCCAAAATGGGCTCTCTAGTGCCACCTAGACACCCTAAAATGGCTGCTACGGCCCGTAGATATGCCGCGTTTGTTTGGCAATCCAGGCACGCCATAAGTTTGTTTTTGTTTGCATGGTTGCTGAGCAACGGAGACTTTGCTGGTTTAAACGACTTTAGGCTACAACGGGCTTGCACAGACTTTTTTTCCCAACGCAAATCAACAGTGGAAATAGAAATGCCATTGCAAAGTACTTGTATGATTTTTACAACACAAACGCTTAATTAAACAGCATATATGAGGACAAATTGAGGACAAATAACTTTGTTTACCATTCACAATGTGCGCAGCCATCTTCGTCGTGACATCAGTTCTACCGACTCAGTCTACCTGGACCTTGCCCAAGTTTGATGACGAGACCTCCGGGTAGAACGGGTGTTCTTTTGTACCGGAAACCGTATCAATCCCGGTTCCGGCTACCAATAGAATGCAGCAGAATGTCGTAGGAAGATCAAACCAAAACTGACTTGTTCGTCTCTTCGAGACCTACAACTTACATGCTGACACCCCTGACCTAAATCCAACAGGAAGTGAGCTATTTGCCCTTTCTAGGTAGGATTTAGCATCCAAAATGCTCTTTTTTCAAAAAATATCTTCTCCTACATCGTTTATCGTATCGGCTTCAAACTTGCACACATCCCAGGCCAACTCCTGCTGAACAGATTGTTTGTATAACTTTGTCATTACTTGAACGGTTTGCATTTCATGTCCTCTTACAGGTGAGTTCTGGCAACAATTAAATCGTAGGCAACTGGACTTTGATTTTGTCTAGAAGACGTTTCGCCTCTTATCCAAGCGGCTTCATCAGTTCTCAACGCATCAGTCTGACTAGTCCTCACTAGTCTGACAAACAGTGGAGTAAGACTCAGGTTTTTAATCTCTGTGGAGGTGTACACCCACCACCCTCATAAGACAAACTTCGTTAGTGGAGTTTCACTGGACCATTGTTTGGGTCAGGTGAGTCACACTAGTGAACGACAGTCGTTAGGAGTGAGTGGGGCCACTGGTGAGCAACAGTCGTTAGGCATGATGTGTGGTTACCAGTGGACGACTGTCGTTGAGTTTCTTTGAGCCACTTGAGGTTAGTTTCGGGCAGTCTTTGTTGTTCAATCTCTTAGGTACAGCAGCAAGGGCCGCATTGTAAATGGGGGATAGGTGGTGTCTCAGGCCACCTCCCCTGTTTAGAGACGGTTTCTCTATTTTAACGTAGATGGATTCTTTCACCCCTCTTTCAAACCATCTGTCCTCTCTGTCCAAGATTTTCACATTGCTGTCCTCAAAGGAGTGAGCCTTCTCCTTTAGATGTAAATAAACAGCAGAGACTGGACCTGAGGAGTTTGCCCTTCTGTGTTGAGCCATGCGCTTGTTTAATGGTTGTTTGGTTTCACCAATGTATGAGTTCTTGCATTCCTCACTGCATTGGACAGCATATACCAAGTTGCTTTTTTGAGTGTGTGGTACCCTGTCTTTGGGGTGTACCAGTTTTTGCCTGAGTGTGTTACCTGGTTTGAAACACACAGGAATTTGGTGTTGGTTGAAAATTCTCCTGAGTTTCTCAGACACCCCGGACACATAGGGTATGACAATGTTCCAATGTTTCAATGTTTGGAACATTGTCATACCCTATGTGCAGCAACAGTCATGTTTACAACAACAAAGTCACTACAGAAACTCAATAATATCTCACTGGAAAGAAATCTAACATGTCAATAAAATAGATATTCCTGGGGTGTCGGTGGCTTAGTGGTAGAGCAGGCGCCCCATGTACAAGGCTGGTGCCGCAGCGGCCCGGGTTCGACTCCAGCCTGTGGTCCTTTGCTGCATGTCACTCCCTCTCTCTCCCCCTTTAACACTTGTCTGTCCTATCCATTAAAGGCTACAAAGGCCCCAAAAAATATCTTAAAAAAAAATAGATATTCCTCCTGACATCACAATACTGAGTGAAAAAGGTAATGTTGTCTAAGCATGAAAAACACATCTGCATCAGTCATTCATCCTGCTCTCTGTCCCCCGTCTACTGAGGAGACTCATTGTCTGCAGGTCAGCTGCCTCATTTTCAGATAAAGTGTTGGACTGCTTACAGAAAAGCTTTCATTTTAGTTAGCCCCGCTCGCGCGATATGTTTGTGTTAACCACCATTGTAAACCATAAGAGCAGTGAATGAGAGACTGTGGACAGAGAAAATTGAAATATTTCTTTCTACATACTGAACACATGTATTGATAAAAATATTGTTTTTTTTTTACTGGTAAAAGTTTTATAGCACTTACTCACAGTACTCACTGTCTGCAGGTCGGCTACCTCAGCTACCTTTTCAGATAAAGTGTTAGACTACATACAGACAGCTTTCATTTTAATTTGTCTTTAAGAGTTTGCTGTTAGCTCCACTAGCGCAATGTGCTTGTATAGACCCCGATCATAAAGCATAATAGCGGACAGAGCAGATTGAAATATCGCTTTCTACATGTTGAACACATGTATTGATAAATTATTTATTTATTTTTTTTTTACTGGTGAAGGTTTTATAGCACTTACTCACAGTAACAAGCCTAGCTGTCATCAGCTAGAGTAATCTTAAAGATATATTCCCTTCATCTGCACCGTGGCCTCTCTGCTGTTGTCTGACTTCACTCTGTTGTGTTCATATGAGTGTGTGTGTGTGTGTGTGTGTGTGTGTGTGTGTGCGTGCTGTGAGAAGTGAGCCCTTGTACCATATGCAAACTGAAGGCCAAGTTCCATATAAGACAGGCCGCGAAGTGGGCGTCCCAAGAAGAAGGCACCCCAAGAAGACTGTTTCCTCATCCTGTCAGCACTTAGGAACCCGAGACATTCTTCTACAGATTTGCAGACAAGGTTTGCAGGACTATATGGCAGATGGCTCTCTGCCCAGACAATCCGGAACAGACTGCACACAACCAATCTCCTATCTCATAAGGCCGCCAGGAGGCCTGCCATGACTGCCCTTCACCATCAGGTCCATTTGCGCTGGAACCTGAACATGTGGAGGAACATTATGTATAGCAATGAGTCCAGATTCTGCCTATGGCAGTTGGATCATAGGGTCAAAGTTTGGAAAAGACACAGAGAGCGCTTTTCTGATTGCTGCACCGATAGTATCTTTTGGTGGAGACAGTGTGATGGTGTGGGCCGGCATCTTCCTCACTGGAAAAATGTGGCTTGTCATCATTGGATGCAATCTCAATGCAGAGAGATATCGAGATGAAATTCTGCAACCAGTGGCAATCCCATATTTCCAGTCTGGGACTGAACTCTATCCTCCAAGATGACAACGCTCACGCCCACAGAGCAGGGTTTATCACAGACTACCTCCAGAATTTGGGAGTGGAGAGGATGGAATGGCCTGCCGGCAGTCCTAAACTCAACCCCATTGAACACTTGTGGGATCAGCTTGGGTGTGCTGTTCGTGCCAGAGCAACCAACACAACTATGTTGGCTGTCACAAATGCTGGGATGCCATCCCACAGCAGTGTATGACCAGGCTGGTGACCAGCATGAGGGGGAGGTGCCAGGCTGTTGTGGCTGTGCATGGTTCTTCCACACAATGCTGAGGCTCCTGTTTGTTAAATGAATAAATTGTTAAATTGGCAATATGTCTTGTTTCTTCAGACTTCAATCATCCAATCCACCAAACAACATCAAACAAGAGTCAACAGCAAAAAAAGAAGCTGCTTGGCATTGGTAGAGAGGATGTGGCAAATTTTTCATGGGCGCAACCCACATACTCAACTCTGCTGCTCATCTCACAAATGCATGTTCCTTACAAATATGGCACCATTTAAAAGGGAAATACACATACTTTCCAAAGGTATAAGATTTATTGCCAAGAAGCATTGTTACAACAAAGGAATAATCTACCAAACACAAATTTCCTTACTTTTTGTGCTTCGTTTATTTATTTTAACCATGACTGTGGATCTTTACTGATGAATTGCCCAGACTATTTCCGTTTTTCATTCATAACATACAAATTTAATTGTTTTCCACCTGCATGTATGACATAGTACGAGACAGTATATGCAAGAGCTACAGAAGGAAGAGGGTAAGATTTATTTTTTTATTATTCATTTATTTTATTTTAATTTTATTAATAATAATAATAATAATAATAATAATAATAGATTTTATTTGTAATGTACTTTACATCCTTGGATCTCAAAGTGCTACAGGTTAAAAGCATAATAAGAACATATGAAAAAACAAAACAAAAAAACACACTATAATTAGCTCAAATTAACAGTCAGAGGCCTTTTTGAATAAAAAAGTTTCCAGGCCTTCTTTAAAAGAATCCAGGCTCTGTACAGCCCTCAGCTGGAGAGGGAGGTTGTTCCACAAATGTGGTGCAGCCGAGCAGAAGGCTCGGTCTCCCATGGTGCAGAGCTTGGTGCTCTGGACGCGGAGGAGTAGGCTGCCTGCAGATCTGAGGGTGCGGGTCGAGGATTGTGGAATGATTAGATCTTGTACGTAGGGGGGTGCGTGTCCATTGATACATTTGTGGGTGAGCAGCAGAATTTTGTAATTGATCCGGGATGAGACAGGGAGCCAGTGTAGTGAGTGTAGAATGGGGGTTATGTGCTCGTGTTTACGGACTCTCATCAGGACCCTGGTTCTGAATGTATTGCAGTTTCTGAATGTTCTTGCCAGGAATCCCGAGAGAGTCTGTTGCAGTAGTCCAGTCTCAAGGAGATAAAGGCATGGACTAGCTTCTCTGCACCTGGGAGGGTTAAAGTGGGGCGGAGTCTGGAGATGTTGCGAAGATGATAGAATGAGGTCTTGCACAGGTGTTTTATATGGTCACTGAAGGTCAAGTGGGGGTCAAACCAAACCCCTAGATTAACTGAGGAGGAGAGAGGGATGAGCTGGCCGTCGAAGGTAAGTTGGGATATGGGTGTGGTGTGGGGTGCCAATGAGAAGTGCCTCTGTTTTATTGCTGTTCAGTTGGGGAAAGTTATTGTTCATCCATGCCTTTATCTCCTCGAGACAGGTGGTGAGGGATGACAGGGCTGCAGAGGGGCTTGGGGCAGTTTTGATGTAGAGTTGTGTGTCATCAGCATAACAATGGAAGGACATCCCATGTCTGCTGATGACACGACCGAGGGGGAGCATGTAGGTGATGAAAAGGAGGGGCCAAGAACTGACCCCTGCGGAACACCACAGATGACAGGGAGCAGCCTGGACTTGCATCCTCCCAGCAAGACATATTCCTTCCTGTCTGAGAGGTAGGACTGAAACCACTGCAGTGCACGGTCAGACAGTCTAATGGTGTTCTGAAGGCGCTCCAGGAGAATGGTATGGTCCACAGTGTCGAATGCTGCTGTCAGGTCCAAGAGAATGAGGAGTGATCCTGCATCAGCTGCCATCAGTAGGTCATTCGTCACCCTGAGCAAAGCTGTTTCGGTGCTGTGGGCTGAGCGAAAGCCTGACTGAAATTTTTCAAACAGGTTGTTATGTTTGAGGTGGTCCTGAAGCTGGGAGGCAACTGCTTTCTCTAGTACCTTGGACAGAAAGGCGAAGTTTGAAATAGGCCTGTAGTTTGCGAGAGCCTCCGGGTCCAGGGTGGGTTTCTTAAGGAGGGATCGGATGATTGCAACTTTAAGAGCAGGAGGGACGCAACCAGTTTGCAAGGAAAAGTTTACAGCCTGGGTGATGATTGGACTGAGGATGGGGATGTATGATTTGAGTAGAGTGGTTGGAATGGGATCTAAGGTGCAGGGGGACGGTTTCATTCCTTTGAGGGTTTCCTCGATGTGGCTCTGCTGAACCTCAGAGAAGCATGGGAGGGATGGCAACCTCCCCATCGAGGGGTTGGAGGCAGGGGCAAACAGAGAGGAGGAGCTGGGCATCGGAGCGCGGATGGTGTCAACTTTGGATCTGAAGAAGACAATGAAATTGTTGCATCACTCATCTGTAGCTTGAGTGGGGGAAGATGATTGTGGTTTCAGGAGATGATTTATTGTAGAGAAAAGCCTCTTAGAGTTGCCAGTGTTATTATTGATTAGGTTGGAGTAGAATTGTGACTGAGCATCTTTGATGGTCTTGGAGTAGGTTCTTTGATGTTCACAGAAGGCCAGTTTGTGAACAGTGAGCCCAGTGTGTCTGAGTCGATGTTCCAGGGCGCGGCCAGCCGTTTTCATTTTCCGCAGTTCCTGTGTGAACCAGGGGGCAGAGCATTCAAAGCTGACCTCACGTGTCTTGACAGGGGCATGAAGATCAAGAACATTGCTCAGGGATGTATTTTAGTGCTCCAGTAGTTCATCCATGGTTGCAGAGGCTGGGCAGATACATTGGAGGTCTGTGGTCATGTCAACTGAGTTGATGCATTTCAAATTCCTGAAGGACATTTGACGCTTAGGTCTAGTGGAGGGCAGCAGAAATGTCAAGTCCATTGAGACCACCATGTGGTCGGACACCCCCAGATCATAGACCTCTAGGCTCTTGATAAGTCAGTGATGACCAGATCTAGGGTGTGGCCCCTGTTGTGGGTGGGGACCTCAACATGTTGCTGCAGACCAAGACATTCAAGCAGACTCAGAAACTCTGTTGCAAAAGGACAGGTGGGGTTGTCGACATGGATATTAATATCGCCAATGATGACAATATTGGTTGACATGGTGCAGAGTGATGTCAGTAGATCATGTATTTCAGGGAGGAATGATGGGTTTGGCTTCGGGGGTCAGTATATGAGAAGCACTGTCATGGAGTATGGAGGTTTGCATTTGAAAGCTAGACACTCCATGGAGGTAAGGTCAGGCATCGGCAAAGGAGAGAGTTCCAGTTCAGCCCGATGAATGATGAGTAGACCACCACCTCGGCCTGAGCTACGGGCTCTCTCCATGTAGTTATAGCCAGGGAGGCAGACTTAATTCAGCAGAAGATGGTCCCCTGGTTTGTGCCACATTTCAACTAGACACATAAAGTCAAGACTTTTTTCCACAATATGTTCGTGGATGAGGAGGGATTTCTTGTTGAGGGCTTGTGTGTTGAACAGTTCCATAGTGACAGGAGACAGAGCTGGTGGTGGAAGTCTCTGCAAACTCCACAGCACAGTGTGATCCACTCCATGTCTAGCGCTGTTTTCTCGCGGATAGCAGCGGTAGCTACTACAAATCCCTAATGTGCCAGCCTTCCAATGAAGTCGTAGAGGTGCGACACATTCAGCTGGGGACCAGATGGAAGGAATCGTAGCAGGACCATGCTGAGAATAGATGAACTTTTTCCAGGTGCTTCAGTGGATATAACGCAGTTGGCGAGGAAGTCCGTGCTGTCTGATGGCTGTGACACATGCTGGAGCGATGGAGTTCTTGAAACTCAGCAGCTGCGAGGTGGAATATTTCAGTATCAGGCCGGGCGCTGGTGGAGTTAGCCTAGTGCTAATTGTTGTTAGCCATTGTAGTGTAAGATTTAATCTTTAATCAGGTAAAGGTGTTATACTGCATAAGTTGATTAAGAGTAAAGATTATATAACCATGTTTTATGTATAAGTTCCTATAAAACTGTTTGTTATGCATCTATGTGTGATAATGTATTTATAACACAAGGTTATGTATTCACAATTGAAGAGCACACAATACATATACCACACCATGTACTGTTTAACAATAACACACACACACTCTAATGTTTGTATTGCATGATACACACTCTAAGAGTTCACATTGCATGAAAGCACAGGGGATTGTATAAAGAAAGTCCCCAGGTTCCATATGTTTTTAAAAAATAAAGTGAAACCAGGCTCAAATCTAATGGTGGGAGAATTTGGGGATTTCCAGGCCCAGAGATTACACCATTAGGTCATGTTTGGACAAGGGCCCAAGGGGCCTGCCACCAATAGATTTGGACCAGACGGAAAAGGGCTAAAAAGAAAAAGACCTGCCACCAATTGGTTCGAACGCAGGTAGGAAGGACTAAAGGAAAAGGGTGGAGATTCTCTTGAATCTTCACCAGCATAAAAGGGAGAGCGCAGAAAGTGAAACTTCAGTCTTGTTCCAGAGCTTGACTCATGAGTTGTATGTGTTGTTGCTTGTGAACACATTAAACTCGATTGTACCAGATTCCATTCGACTCCAGTGTTTCTCTAAGTGTCAGCCAACTGAACCTAAGATACTAAATCAACTCAGAGGACGAACTGCAAGAGAAGTAGAGGACGAGGTCGGGAGCCATCTGGCCCACTTCCAGGCCCCGATTTTCCCTTCTACAAGTGGCGAGCTGAGCCAGGAGGGAGGGGAGGTCAGAGCTGGAGACCGGAGCACTGGGCTGCACGCCAGACATACAGGTGGCCACCAAAATAAGGTAAGCAGAGCTTTTTTCTGCCTAAACCGGGTGTGTCTGGGGTGCAGTGCTGGGGCCGCCCAGGTCAAAGGTATTTGGCAAACTTCCCTACTTTAAAGAACCTAATTATGATGTGTTGATTGCCTAGAAAATAATTAAAGGGCATCATTGAGATACAACTAACATCACTGGGGACGGTTGAGTCTGGTGCAATAAGTGTGATCTTGGAGTGGAAAGAGTGAATGTGTGTGTGTTGAGTGTATGGTAATGAAGGTAACAGAGATAGTTAAAGTATTTAAAGTGTCAAGAAGACAATTAAAAAATAAGAAGTGCACAAGTGAAGAAGAAACCTGTAAGAGTTATACAAGGAAGAGAAAAATAACCCTTAAAGAGTTAAAAAGAGTAAAAGAGAAGATATACAAAAGCATCTGTGGTTACCGCTGCCTATCTTACTGGCACTCCTTTAAGCCTGTAGGGGCGGGGGTGTTGTGTCAGACGGCAGGTCTGCGCAGGCGGAATGCCAGGCAAATAAAAGAGAAAATAAAGAGTTAAATACATGAGAGCATTTCTGTGGATACCGCTGTCAACCTTGCCAACATTCCCATTAAGCTTGAAAGGGCAGGAGTGTTGTGTAGGGAGGACAGGACCGCACGGGCAGAATGCCAAAGAGTTAAGAGAATAAAAGAGAACAGACAGCAGATCGATCAAAGTGTAAAAATTGTACAGTGAATTAGGCATAGAGACAGTAGAAAAGACCTAACCAATAAATCAAGTACATAAGCTTCACCGTTGTAATAAACTCCAATGAGGTGAGATCAGAGAGGAAAAAAAAAAAGAAAAAAAGGAGCACCTAAAATAGATGGAAGTGGGAGACGATAGTGGAGATGGGGTCATAGAAATAGGTTATAATGTTGTTGTAAGCTACATAATATTGTTGTAAGCTACTGGCATTACCTGCATCTCTCTCTCTCTCTCTTTCTCTCTCTCTCTCTGTCTCATTGTGTCATACGGATTACTATTAATTTATTATGCTGATCTGTTCTGTATGACATCTATTGCACGTCTGTCCATCCTGGAAGAGGGATCCCTCCTCAGTTGCTCTTCCTGAGGTTTCTACCGGTTTTTTTCCCTGTTAAAGGGTTTTTTTTGGGGAGTTTTTCCTTATCCGCTGCGAGGGTCATAAGGACAGAGGGATGTCGTATGCTGTAAAGCCCTGTGAGGCA
This sequence comes from Epinephelus lanceolatus, assembly GCF_041903045.1. NCBI lineage: Eukaryota > Metazoa > Chordata > Actinopteri > Perciformes > Serranidae > Epinephelus > Epinephelus lanceolatus. The sequence goes on along the minus strand of NC_135756.1, from coordinate 37,914,490 downwards.
AATTGTGATTTGTGATATTGGGCTTTATAAATAAAATTGATTGATTGATTGATTGATTGATTGATTGATTGATTAATTGATTGATTGAGAAGAAGAACACTGCAGTACTGAGGGTCCTGTAGAATACAGAGGGATACGTACACACTTTTGGTTAGAAAGAACCTACGTAGATAACGAGGGGGTTGAGCATTGGCAGGACGAGCAAGAAATTAAACAGAAACTCTGGCAAATCCCTAAATTCACCAACTTGAAAAAAGTAAAAGAAGAGTTTCCAGGTGCCCCGTGGGAAGAGATTTTGCGCAGACTGTGGGTCCCTTATTCACTAAATCCTCTATTGCTGAGCTTGTGTGATAATTATAAAAATGGACCAGTAGCTTCACTTTCTCTACACCAGATAAGTATACGAGGCCAAGAGGGGGTGAGATATGCTCCACGGCTGCAGATTGTTGTCGTGCCCAGAAAAGTTGAGTGGGAAACAGGTAAATTTGGGTGTTTAACCCAGGTTCCCCAAGGGGACGGGTCACATAAATTAGAGTACAACCCATATAGAGAGAGGAAATATAAAACTGCTATAACAGTAGGGAAAATCATAGTGCTAATACGCACAAAAGAAACAGACGAACAGCCAGAGATCCCAAGAATTAGCGATGCCAAACAAGGCTTCATGGGAGCCAACCAGGGGAAGATGGAAAAAGGGGTTTTAACTCCAGTGGAGGTAGTAATGCGACAACACCCAAGTCGAGTGAAACGCATTAAACGATGTGTGAGCAAATAGCACAAAAGAACATCAGGAAAAAATCGTTGGCCTATGGAAGGTACTTTCAATCTAGCATGCTGTGATGAAGTAGAGTCAGAATTAAGACACATTGAAGCTAAAGACTCCAAAGTCAGCTATAAGATAAAGAACAAAAGAGCTAAGGAGAGGGAAGTGTTAGGATGGTTCAAACAAGCAGGGGGAAGAAAGCAGATGGTGCAGCTGGAGGAAAAGAAAAAAGAACACCAGGAGCAGGAAGAAGTGATGCCTACAGCTCCCGTGATGTCTACAGCACCATCACTGCCCACACCACCACCGCCCCCATACCCACAGGAGCCAACACAGCCAATAGTGAGACAGTATCCACTAAGAGATTCAAAAGCTATGGAAATGGAGGGCCAACTGCAGGGGAAATTTACAGTGACCTTGACTAAGAATACCAAGCAAGAGGTCAAGAAGAAGAAACAGGGACCGCGGAAAAAGCTACCACTGGAAACGGAGCCTCCCTCAGAGACAGAAAGTACTGACGGATCGTCGGATGACGACAGGGACGCAGAAGCCACTGACTTTGAATTATGCACCAAGGCACATAATGGCAAGAAGAGAAAAGATGCTGAGCAACCAACCAACCCGGAGACAGCAGGGTTCACCAGTGCAGAAGGCACTTCCCCCAGAGAGAGGCAAGAAATGGGAAGCCGAGGCAACTGGAGGAGGACGGATACGAGTCCCTCCATTCAAGCTATGCGAGCCTCCCTATGAAAAAGTCTGCTCACCATTCAAGCTGCTTGAGCCTCCTCTTGGAGGAATCCAGGTCCCCCACAGCAGCATCACAAAGGAAAAAGGAGGAAGGGTCGGCGCCACAATCCAGACCCCTGAGTGCCCTGATGGAACAACAGTTGCAAGAATGGCTGGAACGAGAGGCGGAGCGCCTTCGAAGGCGCCAGGAGGACGGCCTCCATCGACCCCACATCTCACCCAGGCCAGAAGATGAAAGATGAACCATCTGATAAGGGCGGCTGTGGCCTCGGGGAAGGTGCCCCAAGGGGAGCTTCACCGAGGGACACTCAAGACTTATAGCTACTTCAGCAATTGGAAGGGGTGGCTCGAAGAGCTGAAGATAGAGTACAGCGCATGGCTCAGGAATTGGAGAAATTTAAAGAGCGGCTGGAGGAGGATGAAGCCTTCCAACAGAGACAGAGGGAACCCCAAGTTAGCCCCACAATGGAGCATATCACCCTAAAACTCCAGGGCACTATAGAAACCGATAGAGCACGGTCAGAAGAGGCACAGATCACTGACAAAAGACAGAAAACAGATAGAAGAAGCCAAGATTCTTCTCAGTGTCATGCCAACTCGCATGACACTGAGAAGCGGGAAAGAGGTTGGTGACCCCCTGATGGACCTGTCAGATGAAGACAGTGAAAGTTCTCACATGTGCCCCATTATAACAAAAACTAGTGGAAGAAAACAGTACGAACCCTGGCCCTTCATGGACATGATAGGCCTGGCAGAACGTCTACCAGTGCTCACGGATGGGGCCGATAAATGGATAATGGCCTTAGAAGAAACCACAGCTGGTATACAGTTGGCCGTAGGAGATATCAAAGCTATACTCACCTATGTGGCAGGAAAACAAACCACCAAGGAGACATTCACGGACGTTCACTTAAGTATAGCCATCGAAACCAATGTACACGATGGGGTGAATTTTGGAGACTACTGTTCTCGGGTGTGGCAGCAACTGAGAGCGCACTACCCAGCAAAGAGAGACCCATCCAAGCTGGAGGGAGAGACCATGGGGGAGGATGAATGTACCTCCAAGTTCCTACACAGCTTCCAGAAAAGGTGGAAGGAAGAGATAGAGGAAGCATGGAATGCTAATAAAACGACTCAGAGCTTGTTCAAAATGATGGTTAAAAAAGCCATGCTGGAGGATGTACAGCGACGCCTGGAAGGTGTGGTAGGACTGATGAAGATGGACTGGCCACTGTTTTCAGAACATATTATCCATCATGTGGAGCTCTTTAGAAAAGACAAAAAGAAAATGGAAGAGGACGGCAAACAGCTAGCCAACAAGCTGACACAGCTACAGCTGGGAGAGCTAAGTAAGCTGGTTAAAAAAGAAAAGGATAAAGAAAAAACTAAAGTTCAGGCCCCCATGGTAATGGCAAATCAAACAGCTCCACAGGCCGTCCAGCCCCAAGCGCCTTTGCAGCCAGCCCCAACAGACCCAAACGCAGCAGCAAATGACAATTCTGCCAATGCCACGCATCACCATTACTATTACCAGCAACAAGCACCAAGAGGCGGGGGCAACCAGCGGCCCCCAAAGGGGCGAGTCCGACGTGGACCCAGAGGAGATACAATGTTTCGGGGAGGCTGGAAGGGAAATTACATACCAGGAAACCAGCACGTGTTCCAGCAAACCACGCCCAACCAACAACCAGGCCCGCCAGACATGGGCATGGGTTATCCAGGAGCTAATCCGGCCCCACCTGATAACCTGTGCTGGGGGTGTGGTCAACCAGGCCATATACGGAGCCACTGCCCTAGTAATCCATGGGACGGTCCAGCACAAATTTGGCCCAACACGGAGCAGGGACGCCCTTGGTAGGGGTGCCCAGAGAAGCCTGAGGGGGAACTAATGTCACCAGCAATATCACTGCAGTTGCAAGATGAACCAATCATACCTGTTGTCATTCACAACCGTGAATATCCTTTTATGGTAGACACAGGAGCTACGTATTCATGCATTGGAAAAGAAGGTTCCAGGTTCCCCCTCTCCATGTCATCTATAAAAACAATAGGCTTCTCTGGGAAATCACAAGTCATACCACTGACGGAACCCGTTCCAATGCTCATTGCAGGCAGTTATATGCACGCCCTTGCTATATTCAGCCCATACCCCAGTAAACCTGTTAGGAAGAGACATTCTATGCCCATTAAAAGCAAAGATCATGTGCACCCAAGATGGATTATATTTGGATTTCCCTGACGATCCCCCACAAAACATGATGTCACAGCTTCCCCTGGGCACAATGCAAAAACAACAAGCACTTGCCTACTGGCTCCAGCTGACACCAGAAGAATCACACCTCAAACAGGCATGGACTGAATGGGAGCTGTGGATTCGACTTCACTATGACACAGCACATACCCCCACTCTGCCACTGCACTGCACGCTCATGTATGACAAAGATCTGACTCATGTAGATTATCAAGAATGTTGGGATGCAGTATTAAACAAAAAACCATGTCTAATCACAAGTGAAGACATGTTTTTGGGACCAGAAGGCGTGACAGTGGCCGTCCGCCTTCCGGAAGAATTGTCTGGGTGGTTTCAGGTGCCAAATTCTACGCCGCACGTCACACTGTTAGTGGCAGAGGGTTATGAGTCTCATCATCTTGGTCCTATGGTCAGGCGTGCCCTGCAGGTGCAAGAGTGGGTACCCACAAAGAATAACTACATTCACATCTCAAAAAATAAGCAGTTTATCAGAATCTCAGTCAAGGTGGGTGATGAAGCAGTAGCAGATAAAGTAATGGTAGATGGAAGCATACCCACACATATGGTAGTCGCTGCAGAACATGATGCAATGTTAAACCAGGTCCCGCCCCAGTTGTGGACAGCCCATAAGACCGATGTGGGCTTAATAAAATCAGCCCAACCTGTTCACATTAAGCTAAAGCCACACATCAATCTACCATATCAGAGACAGTATCCTCTCAAGCAGCATGCGATTGACAGTATCAGGCCAACGATTAAGGGTTTGGTGGAAGCAGGGGTGCTGGTTAAAATTAAAAGCCCCTGCAACACACCCATTTTTCCCATCAGAAAACCAAATTCAACAGACTACCGTTTAGTCCACGATTTGAGAGCAGTTAATGCAGTGGTAGACGGCGAAGTACCACTCGTTCCAGACCCACACACGTTGCTATCAAACATTCCACCAGACACCCAATGGTACACAGTGATCAATTTGTGTTCAGCCTTTTTCAGTGTACCACTACATCCAGATTCTCAATATCTGTTTGCCTCTAGGTACAAAAATCAGCAATATACGTACTCGAGGCTTCCACAAGGGTTCTCAGATTCGCCTTCGATCTTTAACCGCATGTTGACACAAGATTTAGCGAGTTTGAACGTGCCAAGCACAGTTTTGCAGTATGTAGACGATCTGTTAATCTGTAGCCCCACAAAAGAACAATGTGAAAAAGACTCCATCGCCGTGCTCACAGCTTTAGCACACGGAGGGCATAAGGTCAATAAAGATAAGCTGCAATTCTGCCAGCAGTCTGTAGAGTACTTGGGCAGACAGTTGAGTGGGGACAAAAGATGTATTGCACCATCTCAGTTAGAGGCAGTAATCAAGGCCCCTCAACCGCAAACGGTGGGCCAGATGCTATCTTTTTTGGGCATGACAGGCTACAGCAGGCCGTGGATTTGTGACTATGGCATCAAAAATGCTCCACTCAGGGCTCTGATAAGGGCAGCAGAACAAACCAATAACACAGCACAATTGGTGTGGACAGAGGAAGCAGAAGGAGCGTTCCAAGCTCTAAAAATAGACATGCAATCTGCTCCAGCGTTGGGGACCCCTAACTACGCTAAACCTTTTCATTTATATGTAGCTGAAAGATCAGGCTTTGCTTGTGCTGTGCTTATGCAAGACACACCTACAGGGAAGCAACCTTTAGCATATTACAGCACCAAGCTAGACAACATAGAAGCTGGGCTGCCGCCCTGTTATCAGGGGCTAGCCGCAGCTGTATTTGCATTTCAGAAGGCATCATCACTGACCATGGGACATCCTGTGACGTTGTGTACTTCCCACCAACTTCATGCGCTATTGACGAGTCCACGATTTGTTTTAACACAAGCCAGACGCACGGGCTATGAGGTAATCCTATCAGCCCCTGAACTTAACATTCAGCGCTGTACTATCATTAACCCCGCCACCAAACTGGTGTTACCAACAGAAGGTACGTCACATGACTGTATTCATGATACAGATAAATTTATGCGTGCTAGGGAAGATTTACATAATCAACCAATTCCAGCTGATCTTACATTGTTTGTTGATGGGTCATGTTTCCGCGATGCCACTGGTAGCCACGCTGGCTACGGGGTTGTCCAACTTGACAACAATGACCAAAACTTTGTCACATTGCAATCATGTAAACTCTCTCAGCCTTGCTCAGCCCAACTCGCAGAAATAAAAGCCCTAACAGCAGCATGCAAATTAGCAGAGGGAAAGTCGCTAAATGTATATACCGACTCAGCGTATGCCTATGACGTTTGTCATGTTCATGCTAACATATGGAAACAACGAGGATTTCGCAGAGCTGACGGCACTCCTGTCACTCATGGAGATGCCATCCTTGAATTATTGGAAGCCATATTTCTATCCACGGCCTTAGCAGTAATTAAATGTCCAGCCCACCAAAAGACTGACTCATTGATAGCTAAAGGGAACAACCTAGCTGATGAAGCGGCCAAACAGGCAGCAATAGGTGCAACAATGGCACCCATACTAACCATACAAGATTGTGAACCCCTCACTACTATGTCTTCTCTTAAAATGGCTCAAAACAGAGTTAGTGAAAGCGAAAAACGCCTATGGGTGCAATGTGGAGCTATCAGAACAGTGCCACAAGGTCCAATGCATGGTCTCTGGCGAGATAGTCAGGGTCATTTTGTCCTACCAATTTTGCTGTTAAGACATGCAATAATTTGGGCGCATAGCAGTGACCATTGCGCAAGGGGGGAGATCCTATGGAAATTGCAAGCAGTGTGGTGGTCACCATTCATGGCAGCAACAGTAGATAGAGTACTAAGCGAATGCGAAACTTGCGCAAGATACAACATCAGGAATGTTTTTACAGCCCCTCTGGCACATATACCACCTCCAGACGGTCCCTTTAGACACCTCATGCTAGACTATATAGACATGGGACCACAATTGAGAGCAAGAGGAATGAGATACATCTTGGTGGTTATATGTAGATACAGTAGATGGGTGGAGGCAAAAGCCACTGCAAGATCAGACCACAGAACAGTTGCCAAATTTCTGTCAAGAAGTCTTCCAAAGGTTTGGGATGCCAGATACTATATCATCAGACAATGGGAGCCACTTTGTGTCCAATGTTGTGCGAGAGACACTAAAGCAATTGGGAATTAAACAAAAGTTTGGCTGTGTATACCATCCCCAGTGACAGGGAGCAGTAGAAAGAGCAAATGGTATCTTGAAGGCCAAAATAGCTAAGATAGTGGCAGATAGCGGAGATAAACTCAGTTGGGTGGATGCTTTACCGCTTGCTCTAATGTCAATGTGCTCACAAGCCAGCAGAGTCACGCATCGACCCATGCCAATACCATACTTGAGAGGTCCCTACGAAGGGCCCTCGCTGGAACAGTTGCAAGGTGAAATATTTGACTATTTACGAAGTCTGACTCGTATCCGGAGGGCTGTGTTCCAGCAGGTGAAAGCCACCACCAAGGACAGAGGGGTCAAAATCCCAGAGGACCTTCAAAGAATACTTCCTGGAGAGCGGGTGTACGTCAAGGTGTTCAAAAGGAAGTGGGACCAGCCACGAAGGGAAGGTCCATACAAGGTCATATTAGCCACACCAACTGCCTTGAAAGTAGAAGGTAAGGACGTTTGGTTCCATGTTAACCACTGCTGCAGAGCTAACAACCCAGAGAGACCTATACCTCGGCCTAGAGCCAGACAGAGAGCAGCTCCCCCAGATCCACAAGGGGAGGGCGAAGCCACCCCAAGGGAAGTAGAGGGTCATCCAGAGGGGGAAGGCGATGCCTCCCCGCAGGAACAGGGGACCAGGAGGTCAGCACGCTTGGCGCGCAGACGGGACCGGGGCAGAGTTCGGAGTGACAGCAGTGGGTCGCTACCAGAGAGGGTGTCATCAGAGAGCACCTCGGAGGGAAGCACCCCATCCACAGTGGCTGGCGATGAACCTCATGAGTCGTCATCTGATGGCCGCAGGGACGGTGATGAGGGCCCAAGCACAGAGAGAACAGAGAGAGCAGAGGCAGAAAGAGAAGAAGGAGAAGAAAGCAGCAGCTCAGAAACAGGCGAAGCTAGGGACACAGAAAGGTCAGACGCAGACACAGGAGACACAGACACAGGAGACGCAGACGCAGGAGAGGGACCAGCCCCTCGGTAAACCAGCCCAGGGAAGGCTTGAGGGCCCGGGCAGCATGGGGGGAGGATTTAGATTAGGTATAATAGCGGCAGTATTACTAACCCTATTGCTCATCCTGACAGGAGTGAAACACAGTGAAGGAGCAGAGCAAGGTGGACAAAGCCAGGAGCAAGTAGGCGAGTGTGCAGTGGCACTAGGGACCATAGCCGCAAAGCAGGGCAAGATACCATACAGAGAGATAGTACAACTAACCTACTATAAATCGCATGCTTACGACGACATATTGGTGGACGGTCCAGGAAGCATTAGGTTGCATGGCCCGTCCATAGGACCACGCTGTAGTGCAGAAGGAAAGGTGACAGCAAGAGTTATATGTGACATAAGAAGTTGCACAGACACAGATACAGGGCGCAGCATATCAATAAAGATAGCCCGTCAGTGGCTTCAGTTGGATCCCATGCCTCAGAGAAAATCAAGGGATGTGAGGGTACGGAGAGTGGAGGTAATAAGAACAACCACCTGGAAGTCCAATAAGTTCTATCAATGGCTAGAATACTCTGCTAAACAAGTCACCAATAGCTTATGTATAGCATGTCACAGGAAGAGGGGCTTACCCATCGTCAGGCCTCTCCCAGATATAGAGGAATGCGCACGCACATTTTTCTGTTTTACACAATGCGCCATGTGGATGGCAGCAGGGATGAGGAAATACACTAATAACACTGCAATTTGTCCTGTAAGTCTTAAAGGCGCCCCTGACCCAATCAAACAGGAGTATCAAGTACCTCCAGTAGTGCATTTGGCACAAGATATCGTATTTCCCTTTTGCGTAGCACGAGGATCTAATATAGAGTACTGGTTAGACAAGTCCACCTCTCTCAACACCTCCAAAGAGGCGGAGGAGCTGATCCAGTGCAGGCATGAAAATATCACAAACCAGGGAGTTCCGATGTCTCGAAGGCGGGAAAAGATATGTAATACCACTGAAGAAGCCAAAATTCAGTGCGAGCAGGTGATCAGCGGTGCTTCAAAGAATTCAACTATATGGTCAGGCAATTGTACATCTGCCACTTGGGTACATATTGGTGACCTTAGTAATGGCACAGAGCTACTAGCAGACATATTTTGGATGTGTGAAAGTGATCGCCAGGTACAAGCTGTGCTACCAGCGAATTGGACAGGAATCTGTGCCCCAGTAATGTTAACAGGACAAGTCACGATAATAAGTCTAAACAACAGTCTAAATAACAGTACTGCAACAAGAAGTCGTAGATCGACTGAGACTCAAACACACCTCTGGAAGGAGGATGCAAACATATACATTACATACAAACAGGTACCGTACGGGATACCTGAGGGGCATAAGGCTATATCAGAGGACTGGATATCATGGGCCAGAGGATGGGGTTCCGTGCCCCTTGGTGGATACTTTGTGAACGCCCAGTACATAGAACGTAATAGCCGCTGGGTAAATTATTTGTGGAATAATCGGCAAAGATTTGTAAATTGGACCATAGAAGCCTTACAAGAAGTAAGTCAGCAACTGCATGCCACGTCTTTGATGACGGTGCAAAACAGGCTCATTATCGAGACAATGCTTGCTCAAGACCAAGGGGTCTGTGATGTGATAGGAGAAGACTGTTGTACTTTCATCCCCATGCACACAGGGGAGGATGGAAACTTAACCCGAGCCTTAGAGAAAATACGTACATTAAGAGACCAACATGTGCAGCATTCCAATTGGAACACTAGGGTGTCCTCAATTTGGGATTAGCTAGGAAAACTATCCCCTGGGAAGATTTTGCGAATGATAGGAGTGCTGTTGGGACTTGTTGTGTTGACCCTTCTTGTAGTAGCTTCTTGTGTTATCCCCTTAGTGCGGTTAGTGTTCAGAAAGGCCATGGAAACCCACATGGGGCAGTTTGTCATAATAGACCAAGGTCCACAGCCCACTGAAGGTGCAGAACCATATGAAGACATGAGTGGCTCTCAGGGAAAGGTTCCTAAGGATCAGGACCAGATCATAGGGCGATACGTTAGAAATCAATATGAGATAATGCCACGAGGTATGGCAGTAGAAACTGTCCAATATGAGCAGAAATATATATATGAGGGTATGAGGAGATTGTGTAGAATGGAGGATGCCACGAGCCACTGGCCCCTAATACCCTTGCTGTCACCAGACTAGTACTAACACTTAACCACTAACAATTAATCCTGCTTGCATGGCTTATGTATAAAATTAAGTGCTAAAGGGAGAGGTAGAAAAAATAAAAGGTGAAGTGTATTAAAGATGTCCTTTACAACCTTAAGATAGGTGCAGAATATGGCTGAGAACTGGAGAACCCCATATCCATACCAGCAGAACCCGGGGGGCCAACCTGGGTTCCAGTGCCAATGGCAGGGGCCAGGTGTGCCGAACCAGCCTCCTCCGCCATATCCGCCATCTCTGCCTCCACTATTCCACCCAGGGTTACCCTGCCCGATGGCCAGCCGTCCCACACCGACCTGCACCCCCAGCGGAGGCGCCCCGATGGAAGCACGTGGACACTCCACCCAGATGATGCTCAGACAGCCTTACAACCAACCCCGGCCATCTATTCAGCCACTGACCCAATCTCCCACCAATTCCCTGCTCCGCTACATACTGCAAGAGACCCCGGACCCAGTCGAAGCCCCCGGTCAGAGTGGGGCCCACCAAGAATCGCCCAACCTAATCACCAGTAACACTAACCTGGGTGGTATGGTCCAGGCGGGTCCCAGCCATGAAGGAAGCCAGGGGGATGTAAACCCAGGCCTGCAGTGTTCCCAGTACCTGGTGCAAGCCGCATTAAAGGTTCAGGCAACCACCACAGCACAGGCACCGCCTCAGCAGAGAAACCTTAAGGACAGTGCCCGCACTAAGTTGCTGCCATTGCGCTCCCCTGACCTATCGTCATCGTCAGAGGACGATATTAGACCACTGTCATCCTATTCACCTACCAGCCCACCGCCCATGGTGCCACTCTCAGAGGTGGACCTGGAATCCCACAGTGAGGGTCACCTGTCAGTACAGGCCCTATCACAGGAAACGTGAGCTCTTGGAGCAGGAGTACAGAGTGTGTCCAGAACAGGTGGAAAGTTGCCTCTGGAGCCTGCCTGATGGAGTGCCAACTACGCAAAGGCATTTTGACTTGGTAAAAGAGTTACGCACCCGGCTCCATCCTGTTCCCGCAGGCCCTTTCCACCGACTTGTGCGCAGTTACCCCCTAGTACTGCGGCAAAGACTCCGCAGAGTTCACTTTGGCTCCTACATAATCAGAAAGGCTGAAAACAAACGGCTGCAGAGGGAACACATGCGGCTAACTGAACAAGAGACACTCAACCTGCATAACCAAATCCTGGAGCTGACCCAGGCTAAGGATGCCTTACAACAACAACTGGTTAGATATCAAGCCTTACAACAGGAGGTTGGAATGCTGAGGGAAGAGGTGGCGTCCTACCGGCGCCTGCGGATGGTGGGCACATCTGCCTATGTGTCTGATGGACAACAACCAGACAGTAATACTGGCTAAGAGTGATATGTATTTTGCCAATTGTGACCTACATATATATAAGAAGGCCATTATAAAATAATCATGCATGCAATGGCAAAATAACAGCAAGGCCACCAAGCTTAGCTCTTGTGCTCAAACCATTATTGCATAATGCTCATGCAGTGTGATTTGTTAGTAGAAGGCACACTGGAGTTGGTTCATGTGTGGTATTTACTATCCTAGTTAAGTGGTATGGGACTATGAAGTCCCAAAGGGGGGAATATATATATTTTTCTCTCTCTCTGATCCAAGCATTAGATGGGACTATGTAGCCCCAAAGGGGGGAATGTAGTGTAAGATTTAATCTTTAATCAGGTAAAGGTGTTATACTGCATAAGTTGATTAAGAGTAAAGGTTATATAACCATGTTTTATGTATAAGTTCCTATAAAACTGTTTGTTATGCATCTATGTGTGATAAAACACAGTTATACAAGTCTATGTATTCATAACACAAGGTTATGTATTCACAATTGAAGAGCACACAACACATATACCACACCATGTACTGTTTAACAATAACACACACACACTCTAATGTTTGTATTGCATGATACACACTCTAAGAGTTCACATTGCATGAAAGCACAGGGGATTGTATAAAGAAAGTCCCCAGGTTCCATATGTTTTTAAAAAATAAAATGAAACCAGGCTCGAATCTAATGGTGGGAGAATTTGGGGATTTCCAGGCCCAGAGATTACACCATTAGGTCATGTTTGGACAAGGGCCCAAGGGGCCTGCCACCAATAGATTTGGACCAGACGGAAAAGGGCTAAAAAGAAAAAGACCTGCCACCAATTGGTTCGAACGCAGGTAGGAAGGACTAAAGGAAAAGGGTGGAGATTCTCTTGAATCTTCACCAGCATAAAAGGGAGAGCGCAGAAAGTGAAACTTCAGTCTTGTGCCAGAGCTTGACTCATGAGTTGTATGTGTTGTTGCTTGTGAACACATTAAACTCGATTGTACCAGATTCCATTCAACTCCAGTGTTTCTCTAAGTGTCAGCCAACTGAACCTAAAATACTAAATCAACTCAGAGGACGAACTGCAAGAGAAGTAGAGGACGAGGTCGGGAGCCATCTGGCCCACTTCCAGGCCCCGATTTTCCTTTCTACACCATGCACAGAGCTGGAGGACTAGCCAGGTGGTCAATAGCATTGAAGCTGGCTGGGCAGGGTAGTGGTCCTAGGCAACGAGGCCAAACCACACCAAGACAGCAGCAAGGCTGTCCCATTGGAATACCTCCCAGCACATACCTCCCAGCACAGAACAACCGGCATTGAAGGCGATGGCAGCAGGTAGGATTCACTGTGACAGCCATGAATGCATGCAAATAATCCAGGAGTAAAAACTTGTAGGCACGTAGGGAATAATCTAAAAACTAGTCATAAAATGGCTTGAAAAGTGTTAGTAAAACACTAGTTTAGAGACGGAGAAGTGGCAAACAAACCAACGCCAGCGTCCTCTCCTCTTGTCACCTTGACTAAATTTAATTTTTTATTACAGAGTCAAAGGGGTACATACACATATACCTAAAGGAACAGAATAACAATATAAAACTACATATTAGGAGAGAACAAAAACTAGGAGGAAAACATACAGCAGACACCAAGGCCTTCCCAAGAAGCACATGTCTTTCATCAAGGCACGTGAGCAACCCAGACCACAATCAAGAGCTGCTTAAGGCCTACTCACTACAGCACAGGACTGGCAGCTGATGGTTGATCTGGGCAGGCAACTCAAGTTACCGGCACACATGGCAATGACATCTTTGCGACCTGACATCATCATTCTGTCAGAGGCCACTAAACAACTTGCCCTAATAGAGCTGACTGTGCCCTGGGAAGGCCGCTTGGTAGAGGCATTTGAAGGAAGAATGTCAAGTACCAGGGACTGGTGGAGGAATGCTGGAGTCAGGGTTGGAAGGCACACTGCCATCCAGCAGAAGTGAGCTGCAGGGGATTTAGTCTCGCCATTAGACAATCAGAGATTGTCGCCTTCTGATAGTCTGGGGACACTCCTTTCTAAAGTGTGTTTAACACACCGGAGAAAACGGCCGGCAACAAAGCAACACCTCTTGCATTTTTTAAAAGGACACGCCATCCCAGAAATGTGCGCTCCCCCTTTTCTCGTCTGCAAGGAAACAAACACACAGAGAGCTTGAGAGCTTGTTTTTATCCAGTTTAGTTCTTAAATCAGATAAAGTTATTATTGTAGGCGATTTTAACATTCATGTCGACGTTGATAATGACTCCCTGGCTACCGCGTTTATCTCATTATTAGACTCCATTGGCTTCAGTCAGGGTGTACATGAACCCACTCACTGTTTTAACCATACCCTCGATCTAGTTCTGACGTATGGAATTGAAATTGATAACCTAAAAGTCTTTCCACAGAATCCCTCGCTATCGGATCATTATTAGATTACTTTTGATTTCTTTTTACTCGATTACACGCCACTCAGCAACAGTTACTATACTAGATGTTTATCAGATAGTGCTGTCGCAAAATTTAAGGAAATGATTACTCCGTCGTTAAATTCAATACCAAGTCCTTCAGTAACAGAGGTTTCCTGTGCTGACTTTAACCTCTCCCAAATTGATCATCTTGTTGATAGCGCCATAGGCTCGCTGCGAACAACACTCGACTCTGTAGCTCCTCTTGAAAAGAAGTTAACAAAGCAAAGAAAGTTCGCTCCTTGGTATAACTCTCAAACCCGTAAGTTGAAACAAATATCGCGAAAATGTGAAAGGAATTGGCGATTAACCAAACTGGAAGAATCTCCTTTAATCTGGGCAGACAGTCTCAAAACTTATAGGAGGGGCCTCCGCAATGCCAGAGCAAACTATTACTCAGCATTAATAGAAGAAAACAAGAATAACCCCAGGTTTCTTTTCAGCACTGTAGCCAGGCTGACTGAGAGTCAAAGCTCTATTGAGCCTTGCATTCTTTTAGCACTTAGCAGTAATGATTTTATGAGCTTTTTTAATGACAAAATTCTAACTATTAGAGGCAAAATTCATGACCTGCTGTCCTCAGATAGTACCTATCTAACCTCAAACACAGCTGTAAGACCTAATATATATTTAGATTGCTTCTCCCCAATTTCTCTTCAAGAATTGACCGCAGTGATTTCTTCATCTAAATCATCAACGTGTCTCTTAGACCCCATCCCAACTAGGCTACTTAAGGAGGTCTTACCTTTAGTTAACACTCATATATTAGATATGATCAATATATCCTTATTAACAGGCTATGTACCACAGTCTTTTAAGGTAGCTGTAATTAAACCTCTCCTAAAAAAGCCCACCCTGGATCCAGAGGTGTTAGCCAACTATAGACCAATATCTAATCTTCCCTTTATGTCAAAGATCCTTGAGAAAGTAGTCGCAGACCAGCTGTGTGATTTTCTCCATGATAATAATTTATTTGAGGAATTTCAGTCAGGATTTAGAGTGCATCATAGCACTGAGACAGCACTAGTTAAAATTACAAATGACCTTCTGATTGCTTCAGACAAAGGACTTGTCTCTGTACTTGTTTAATTAGATCTTAGTGCGGCATTTGACACTATTGACCATCAAATTCTACTGCAGAGACTGGATCACTTAATTGGCCTAAAAGGTTCTGCACTAAGCTGGTTTAAAATCTTATTTATCTGATTGTTTTCAGTTTGTTCACGTTCATAATGAATCATCCTCGCGTACTAAAGTTTGTTTTGGAGTTCCGCAAGGTTCTGTGCTCGGACCAATCCTATTTACTCTATATATGCTCTGCTGACTTAGGCCTAGCCTGCCAGAGGACCCCCCTGTAATACACCGGGCACCTTCTCTCCTTCCCTCTCTCTCTCTCTCTCTCTCTCTCTCTCTCTCTCTCTCTCTATCTCTCTCTCGTGTCCTATTACTGCATCTTGCTAACTCGGCCATTCTAACTCGGCTTCTTCTCCGGAGCCTTTGTGCTCCACTGTCTCTCAGATTTACTCATATCGCAGCGGTGCCTGGATAGCGTGACGTGTGTGGTTGTGCTGCTGCCATGGTCCTGCCAGATGCCTCCTGCTGCTGCTGCCATCATTAGTCATACTTCTACTGTTATTATACACATATGATTATTGTCACACATGTATACTGCCAGATATTAATATATACTTTCAACATATTGTACCATAGTAGCCAGAACTATAACTATAATATTATTACTTTCATTAATGTTGTTGTAAGCTACTGTCATTACCGTCTGTCCTGCATCTCTCTCTCTCTCTCTCTCTTTCTGTCTCATTGTGTCATACGGATTACTGTTAATTTATTATGCTGATCTGTTCTGTACGACATCTATTGCACGTCTGTCCGTCCTGGAAGAGGGATCTCTCCTCAGTTGCTCTTCCTGAGGTTTCTACCGTTTTTTTTCCCCCATTAAAGGGGTTTTTTTGGGGAGTTTTTCCTTATCCGCTGTGAGGGTCCAAAGGACAGAGGGATGTTGTATGCTGTAAAGCCCTGTGAGGCAAATTGTGATTTGTGATATTGGGCTTTATAAATAAAATTGATTGATTGATTCACAAGGCTGGGAATGAGCGGACCAATGAAGGACAAAGCCATCAGGGCTGTGACAGACGCAGCAGAGAGAGCTTCCAGGTGGCTTTGGATAAAGAGGGGTGATCAGTGGACTAATGCTGCAGGGACACAAGTTGGGGCTTGATCAACCCCGGCTTGGTCACCTGGGTGAGGGTGTATGATGTTGCGACACCCGAAACGCCCGACAAACCCAGGATACATTGGTGATGATGCGTCCCAGCACATCTGTAAGATGTATCATTCACCACCATTTATGTCATTGATTAGTAGCGTAGGCCATAAGAATAACATGAAAATAGACATTATATAAATATATATCACATATAGTAACTGCAGCATTTTTAAATTAGGGCTTTCTAATTATACACACTCTTAATTGTATTATGTATATAATAATATTATTATATTATTATTATTAGGCCCCATGCACCGACTGTAGGCAGTTGTAAGGACCCTCTGGAAACTGAAGGAATTTTTCTTCTTCTTTTTCCTCTTCTTAGAAATAAATCACTCTTTTGAGGGGCTTAAGATGCTCGAAAACTCATGAAACTTGGCACACATGGAAAATGTGATATTTTATGGGTTTTGCATTCAGATTTGAAAACTGGTTCTGTTGCCCCCCTAGTCTCAAGATCCTGATGATGATTTCTGATGAAAATCATGAGTTTTTGTCAATTGGTGGGCGGCTGTGGCTCAGAGGTAGAGCGGGTCGTCCACCAATTGGAAGATCAGCAATTCGATCCCTGGCTACTCCAGCCTACATGTCGAAGTATCCTTGAGCAAGATACTGAACACCAAATTGCTCCAGATGGCTGTTCCATCTGTGTGTGAGTGTGTTAAAAGGTAGCACCTTGTATGGTAGCCTCGGCCACCAGTGTATGTGTGAATGGGTGAATGTGACTCAAAGTGTAAAAAGTGATTTGAGTGGTCAGATGACTGGAAAGGTGCTATATGCAGGTCCATTTACCATTATGTGGTGGCAATTTTGCATGTCTCACCATAAAAGAGGAAGTTGTTGTAATTTGAGCATACATTGTCCAATCTGCCTTAAATGTCACATGCATGATAAGAGTCCCAGCCTCATGACACCTATGTGCCAAAATTGAGTTATAGTCATAGTGCCACCTACTGGCAACATGAAACGACGTGTTTTATACTTTGACATAGTTCTCCCACAGGGGTGATCAGTTCCTCCTCAGATTTGGTCAGCATAGTGGCAAGACCCTGGTGATGCTTCTTTGTGTAGACTGTGAGTTTACATTGAAGGACGTTGCAACAGTGATGCCTTATACGCCATGAAACAGAAAGTTGTTATAACTTCCATGAACCTTGTCCTGTCTTCCCCAAATTTGACTTGTTTTATAAGGTTTCAGGCCCAAAGGCATCAACATGCAAATTAGATTTCATGGTGATTGTGCTACCCACTAGTAACAGTAAGTAAGACTTGTCAGACAGTTATCTTTATGATTTACATGACAGTTACATGGTGTGGTCTACAGCGATTTACAGCAACATGACGTATAATTAATGTGTGCTCCAGCACTACAGACAGGAAGTGACAAAAATATGAGAAAGATCGTTTCAGCACCCGCACTCTATGAAGGATACACCGTCTCACTCAAGTCAGTGACCGACTTTCACAAAAATAATTATCCACGTCTGTCAGCCAGCATCCTGCCAGGATCCCCAACGTGGGCAAAGGTACAAGGGCCCAATCATTGCTGCTTACAGCTTTATAAATTATTGTTGTTGTTATTGTTGTTGTTATCATAAGTGAGGGGTCTACCCAAACCTGCATTGTAATGGCTGAGACTGACCAATGGCAACAAATCAATCACAAGTGATTTTTTCCTGTTTAAAGGACAACTTCAGTATTTTTCAACCTGGGCCCTATTTCCCCATGTGTATGTGTGCGTATGATACTCACTTACAGTACCCAGCGGGGCAGCCCTCCCCCTCTCTGCTCCAACACTGACTGACAGCTGACTCCACTCATAGCACTCATAGCACTGGCGATCTGAACCGGTCAGTGGCGAAAAAAAGCACTTTTAATGCGCAAACTTATACAGGACACATTTGCCCCCGTAACCGTTTTAGCTCGTTTCGTGGCTCCGGCTGCATCCGCCTCCCTCAATACTGAACCAATTTTAGAACGAGTTGTACCTATGAATCATACGCACACATACACATGGGGAAATAGGGCCCAGGTTGAAAAATACTGAAGTTGTCCTTTAAGTCTGTGGTACATCCACTGCTGGGATGAGACATGTTCAGGCCAAGCCTGTTCAGATGCTAATACAGTATGGTCATTAATTGCCAGGAATCTGCAAAGTTTACGTGGTCGTAAATCCCACTTTTCATGAAGTGTGCATATGTGAGCAAACATTTTGTCTTGTGACACTGAATAAGAGCAGACTGAGGTCCAAAAAAAACATTCACCTTAGTGATGTACTGTGAATCTCCACTACAAGAATGACATGACAGTAGCTCATTAGTCCAAAGCACAGCATCGCTTTTCCCAACAGAAGTCATACTGACTGCTGTGTAAAATTTAATAGTAATACAAACCTCTTCAGATTCAAGAGCTTAAAACTTTCTAAATTAAAAGACTAATGGACTTACTCGCTGTACACATTTCTCTGTGACATGAAAAGTTGTTGACCCTTGTTCTAATAATAAGTAACATCCTCTGATCACAGATAACAAGCTTCCTCCACCATTACAGGTTTTTATTACCATCGCTGCTGGGTCCATGGGCAAACATGAGATAGTAAGTTCTGTTGAAGCCAGTAGTCCACTGAGGAGAAATACTGTTCATGGAGGTGAAGGAACAGCTGATCACCCCATCCTGCACTGATGCTCTTACGTCAGAAACATTCCCCTGATGGACAGTTAGAAATCATTTCAACATTTCAAGTTGAGTCCACAGAGTTACAGAGCATTAAATATTTCATGGTCTGACAATGAAAAATCTGGCCTAAAGCCTTGTCCAAATATTAATGAGTGGTATCAGAAGAACTTCAGTACCAGAGGAAGAGCTTTTGGAGCTGTTCGTCCTGTTGAGAAGGCATGCTGCAACTGCACAAGGCCATCACTGCTGATGCCACAGATATAAATATCATCTTCTCCCTGCAAAAAGACAGAGGCAGTAATAACAAATAGAATGCTTTCAAAGGAATAAGAATGCTGCTGGATATTCTCTAAAGCTCAAGTGGCTGCTCTTAAAAACAGTAAAGTGGACAGAACAAACAACATATTTGTGATTGTCAGGCAGGGCTTGTATGCAGCTTAAATCCTATCTTAAACTGTGTGGTCTTTCTAATTTTGAGAGCAATATTTATTGATTTCATGCACATATTCTGTAATTTCTTTTACTAGAAAGCCTACCCTCCAAAAGAAATAGCCCCTACTTGCACATAGATTTGCTTTGCTTCTGCTCAAACGTATACTTGCACTCAGATATATTGTAGCTCTCAAAGGTTTGCTCTGCTCCTTCAGCCTTTCTCCTCACAGACTAATCTTTGACTTTTTGGTGCAACAACCTTCATATTATACCGATAGAAGGCCAGGTGTAGTTTTGACTGATCCATGACTTGTTGCTGCTGCTTACACTTTACTTCTGTAGCATTCGGTACAGGAAGTTACTTCAGTGGTCATTACTCTCCAGGCTTTAATGTTCTTTCCTTGCTATCTTTATGACTTTTGTAATGAAGCTCAGACTAAATTCAGTCAGAAGAATTTCTTTATGCTTCATTAATTCACAGTTCTGTCTCACTTCCTCCCCTTACTCCAGTGGGCGTTCACTCTTCCAGTTAAATCAATCAAATTTTGCCGCAATCTATCAGTCAGTCATGTTGCCACTGTCAGTCTTTCAATATGTTCTCTTGTCTGATGCTCTCAGCTCTCATTTTAGGCGGATTCATCATGGATGGCAAAAGTCACTTTGCTTTTTTCATTGTCTTGCCTTAGCAAGAGGGGCAACATCTCTTGTCCTTCTCAGTCTCCTGTTAAATTCAATTCAATTCAATTCAATTTTATCTGATAGTATACATATGTGACAATAATCATATGCGTATAATAACAGTAGAAGTATGACTAATGATAACAGCAACAGCAGGAGGCATCTGGCAGGACCACGGCAGCAGCACAACCACACACGTCACACTATCCAGGCACCGCTGCAATAGGAGTTAACCTGAGAGACAGTGGAGCACAAAGGCTCCAGAGAAGAAGCCGAGTTAGTGACATCCAGAATGGCCAAGTTAGCAAGATGCAGTAATAGGACACGAGAGAGAGAGAGAAGGAGAGAAGGTGCCCAGTGTATTATAGGGGGTCCTCCAGCAGACTAGGCCTAAGTCAGCCTAACTAGGGGCTGGTACAAGGCAAGCCTGAGCCAGCCCTAACTATAAGCTTTATCAAAGGGGAAAGTCTTGTCTAGTCTTAAATGTGGAGACAGTGTCTGCCTCCCGGACCGTAACAGGAAGATGATTCCACAGGAGAGGAGCCTGATAGCTGAAGGCTCTGGCTCCTGATCTACTTTTGGAGACTTTAGGGACCATGAGTAACCCTGCATTCTCAGAGCACAGAGTTCTGGTGGGATAATATGGCACTAAGAGCTCTCTAAGATATGACGGAGCCTGACCATTTAGAGCTTTATAAGTTAACAGTAGAATTTTAAATTCAGTTCTGGATTTTACAGGGAGCCAGTGCGGAGAAGCTAAAACAGGAGAAATATGATCTTGTTTCTTAGTTCCTGTTAGTAGACGTGCTGCTGCATTCTGAATTAGCTGGAGAGTTTTTAAGGACTTAATAGAGCTACCTGATAATAGAGAGTTGCAGTAATCCAGCCTTGAGGTAACAAAAGCGTGGACCAATTTTTCTGCATCTTTTCAGGATAGGCCTAATTTTCGCAATATTATGCAGATGAAAAAATGCAGTCCGTGCGGTTTGTTTTAAATGAGAATTAAAAGACAAATCTTGATCAAATGTTACTCCGAGGTTTCTTACGGTAGTGCTAGAGGCCAGAGCAATGCCATCTAGAGAAACTATGTCATCAGATAAAGAGTCTCTGAGTTGTTTGGGGCCAAGAACAATAACTTCAGTTTTGTCTGAATTTAACATCAGGAAATTTGTGCTCGTCCAGGTTTTTATGTCTTTAAGGCAATTATGAAGTTTAGTTAATTGATTACTTTCTTCTGGCTTCATCGATAAATACAACTGTGTATCATCCGCATAACAATGGAAATTTACAGAGTGATTTCTAATGATGTTACCTAAAGGAAGCATATATAGAGTAAATAGGATTGGTCCGAGCACAGAACCTTGCAGAACTCCAAAACAAACTTTAGTACGTAAGGATGATTCATTATGAACGTGAACAAACTGAAAACAATCAGATAAATAAGATTTAAACCAGCTTAGTGCAGAACCTTTTAGGCCAATTAAGTGTTCCAGTCTCTGTAGAAGAATTTGATGGTCAATAGTGTCAAACGCCGCACTAAGATCTAATAAAACAAGTACAGAGACAAGTCCTTTGTCTGAAGCAATCAGAAGGTCATTTGTAATTTTAACTAGTGCTGTCTCAGTGCTATGATGCACTCTAAATCCTGACTGAAATTCCTCAAATAAATTATTATCATGGAGAAAATCACACAGCTGGTCTGCGACTACTTTCTCAAGGATCTTTGAAAGAGAGGGAAGATTAGATATTGGTCTACAGTTGGCTAACGCCTCTGGATCCAGGGTGGGCTTTTTTAGGAGAGGTTTAATTACAGCTACCTTAAAAGACTGTGATACATAGCCTGTTAATAAGGATATATTGATCATATCTAATATGAGTGTTAACTTAAGGTAAGACCTCCTTAAAGCAACCCGATCTGCTAATACAAGACATTTTGTGCATGAAACTGATTGCCACCATGCAGTCTCTGGCTAATTCCAGTCAAGCTATCCATGCAAGCTTTGCTTCAGTCCTAGGAAATATTTCAGTCTCTGTCTCATTAGCGTCCCTTTTCACCGCAGGCCTTAATGTTGCAGCTGCCTCTGTATTCAACCAGCTCTTTACATTAATTCTGCCTCCAGCCATCAACACTTAAGAATGCCTTAGCACATAAGTCTATCCAGATCCCTCACAGCAAGAAAACTGCTGTTTCAAGTCATCTAATAAAACATCCCTCCACATCTATGAAGTGTCACATTTGACCTGTCTTCTCAATTCAGTGCTGTAGACAATTGTAACTTATTTTTGTAGTGGTTTATAATATAATACATTATGATACATTACTTTTATTGACATTACACTTCACTACAACCACACGCACGCACGCACGCACGCACACGGACGCACACGCACGCACGCGCGCGCGCGCGCACACACACACACACACACACACACACACACTACAACAATGACCTCCTCCTCATCATTCCTCATTGGGTCATTCTGACCTTAGCTAACAGCTTGGCAGACAGGTGTGATGTGTGTGATGCTTAATTCGAACACTGAATGTTACCTTATTAGGAAACAATGTCCTAACTGAAGATAGGAGGTAGGAGATCGAATTGGGTCATAAGAAACACAGGAGGAGTCTGTTCTCAGCTTCTCTTCTCTGCTCTCCTCTTGCTCTCCTCCATCTAACCTTGTTGCTCTATTCTTCTGACCTGCAGGTATATGTACTTTGTTCCAACTATAGTTCCAACTATTGTAATAGCATTGAATACATAATAAATCTACTATTGAACTGTATTGATTGGTCTGTCATCATTATTTGCCACCACATTTTCACTCTCTTGGTGTCCCATGTTTGATGGGGAAACAATGACCATAAACTTTGTTGTAGCATCAGGCCTTGATTTACCTGTAGTTATCAGGCTGTTGATCAAAGCTAGCATGTTAGGCAGACAGCATTCTATGCCCTTTCTTTCATAAGGGTATTCACTCATATCTAGCAATGCCCATTGTTCTCTTTCTTCTTCATTCATAAAAAAAAATACGTGCACATCATGCCATTATCATATTATACTTCCTGTATCATTCTATCATCATTTTAAAGCCCCTTAATGAATCACTTCATTGTTGGCATTGCAGGAAGATGCCACTGTCCTATATCAGTTCTTTATTTTAGACATGGACATGGGTGTCATAGAATGTACTAATATTCAGTACAAGTACCTAAATGCATGCATATTTACTCTTCTAGAGTAAATGAAGTCACTTTTCTCTACTTTTACGTAATGCAGTAGACTGCATGTGTGTCTATGTAACAGCTCTTACAGTCGCTGTTCATCACATGGCATTATCATGAATCTGCAATTATTGTTTATCTGACATTTGCTGAAAAGTCTAAATTAACTCTCAAATCTCTCAAGAATGAATCTGTTAAAATGTTTCAAGTACAGTTAAGAGTGTTGCAAGAACTTCCTCACTTTATTACAGAATGTAGGTTTGGACAAGATTTTACAATGTCTGATCTCAAGGCTCTGAGATATCTACCTCTCTGTGTTCATCAGGCTTAGCGGAGAGATGACCCCAAAACCATGGTTACATTTACTTACTTACTTTTTTCTTTCTTCTTATCTCTCTCTTCCCTTCTCTCCTTTCTCATCTCTTTCTCTCTCATTCTTTCCTTGGTTAATACTGACTCCCCCTTTTTTTATTTATTTATTTATTTATTCATCCTTTTCTGTTTTGTTTTTGTGTTGTTTTGTTTGTTCTGTTTGTTTGTTTTTTTGTTTCTTTGGTTATAGGTGTCGCTGCTTCCATTTTGACATATTAGAATCTAGTTTCCTCTCTTGTCTCGTGCTGTTATGGGTTTTTTCACCTGTATTTTGCACTTGTATTGTTACCTGTCTTGTATTGTCTGATCACCTGTATTGCACTACATAAATTTAAAAAATAAATAAATAAATAAATAAATAAATAAATAAATAAAGAGTTATTGTCAATTTTATGTAAGCCCTGCCCTTTGCAAAGAGGTTTTAATTGAAGACTCTGGTTTTTCAAACCATCTTGCTTACTTGTAAAAGAAATATGTGTCCCAGTCCCACAAGACTGTGTTCCAAATTTGGTGCTTACATGTAAACTGACAGCTGATCTTGTTCTATCTTTAGTACACATACAGTACAGGCCAAAAGTTTGGACACACCTTCTTATTCAATGCGTTTTCTTTATTTTCATGACTATTTATATTGTAGATTCTCACTGAAGGCATCAAAACTATGAATGAACACATGTGGAGTTATGTACTTAACAAAAAAAGGTGAAATAACTGAAAACATATTTTATATTCTAGTTTCTTCAAAATAGCCACCCTTTGCTCTGATTACTGCTTTGCACACTCTTGGCATTCTCTCCATGAGCTTCAAGAGGTAGTCACCTGAAATGGTTTCCACTTCACAGGTGTGCCTTATCAGGGTTAATTAGTGGAATTTCTTGCTTTATCAATGGGGTTAGGACCATCAGTTGTGTTGTGCAGAAGTCAGGTTAATACACAGCCGACAGCCCTATTGGACAACTGTTAAAATTCATATTATGGCAAGAACCAATCAGCTAACTAAAGAAAAACGAGTGGCCATCATTACTTTAAGAAATGAAGGTCAGTCAGTCCGGAAAATTGCAAAAACTTTAAATGTGTCCCCAAGTGGAGTCGCAAAAACCATCAAGCGCTACAACCAAACTGGCACACATGAGGACCGACCCAGGAAAGGAAGACCAAGAGTCACCTCTGCTTCTGAGGATAAGTTCATCCGAGTCACCAGCCTCAGAAATCGCAAGTTAACAGCAGCTCAGATCAGAGACCAGATGAATGCCACACAGAGTTCTAGCAGCAGACCCATCTCTAGAACAACTGTTAAGAGGAGACTGCGCGAATCAGGCCTTCATGGTCAAATAGCTGCTAGGAAACCACTTCTAAGGAGAGGCAACAAGCAGAAGAGATTTGTTTGGGCCAAGAAACACAAGGAATGGACATTAGACCAGTGAAAATCTGTGCTTTGGTCTGATGAGTCCAAATTTGAGATCTTTGGTTCCAACCGCCGTGTCTTTGTGAGACGCAGAAAAGGTGAACGGATGGATTCCACATGCCTGGTTCCCACTGTGAAGCATGGAGGAGGAGGTGTGATGGTGTGGGGGTGTTTTGCTGGTGACACTGTTGGGGATTTATTCAAAATTGAAGGCACACTGAACCAGCATGGCTACCACAGCATCCTGCAGCGACATGCCATCCCATCCGATTTGCGTTTAGTTGGACGATCATTTATTTTTCAACAGGACAATGACCCCA
Source organism: Epinephelus lanceolatus (assembly GCF_041903045.1). Taxonomy (NCBI): domain Eukaryota; kingdom Metazoa; phylum Chordata; class Actinopteri; order Perciformes; family Serranidae; genus Epinephelus; species Epinephelus lanceolatus. The sequence goes on along the minus strand of NC_135756.1, from coordinate 37,889,149 downwards.
AACACACCTCCAGGCTGTGTAAGGGCTATTTGACCAAGAAGGAGAGTGATGGAGTGCTGCGGCAGATGACCTGGCCTCCACAGTCACCGGACCTGAACCCAATCAAGATGTTTTCAGGTGAGCTGGACCGCAGAGTGAAGGCAAAGGGGCCAACAAGTGCTAAACACCTCTGGGAACTCCTTCAAGACTGTTGGAAAAACATTTCAGGTGACTACCTCTTGAAGCTCATGGAGAGAATGCCAAGAGTGTGCAAAGCAGTAATCAGAGCAAAGGGTGGCTATTTTGAAGAAACTAGAATATAAAACATGTTTTCAGTTATTTCACCTTTTTTTGTTAAGTACATAACTCCACATGTGTTCATTCATAGTTTTGATGCCTTCAGTGAGAATCTACAATGTAAATAGTCATGAAGATAAAGAAAACGCATTGAATGAGAAGGTGTGTCCAAACTTTTGGCCTGTACTGTACATGTGTAGACTCATTTGAAAGGCAACACTGAAGTTTTTTCTCCAACAGTCAGAATCACTGTAAGTGCTTCTATTATTGAAATTTATAAGCCCAACACACTGAAATAGAATAGAATAGAATAGAATAGATCTTTATTGTCCACCATGGGTGGAAATTTGTCTTCAGCTCACCAAACCCAAACAACAGCATTGTAAAAGCAGACAAATAGTCAGTAAAACAAACAGTCAATACAAAAGCACTTAACACATTCAATCAGCGCATTGTCTGTCTGTAGTTTAAAATTCATCAATCACTTGGTTAGGGATATTGATGGCACTTGGGAAGAAGGAATTCTGAAATACAGTTTTGGTTGCCAGAGGGACTCTTTAGCACCTTCCAGAGCTCAAGAGTTCAAACTGGGGGTGAGAGCTATCTTCCAAGACACACCTCACTTTCTTCCTCATCCTTTCTGTTAAGAGTTGGGTCAAGAGCTTTTGTGGCTTGCCAACTATTTTACTTGCCAGTGTCACAATCCTACAGAGTTTACTCTTAGATGTACAGTTAAAGTGATCGTACCAGACAGGAGGGTGAAAGTTAAAGCACTCTCAACCATAGTTTTCTACACTAATTCTAAAATCTGCTGATGAGCACCAAGTCTACCGAGTTTCCTACAAAGATAGAGTCTCTGTGAGCATCTCTTGAAAATATACTCAGTATTTCCAGAGAGGCTCACATTGGAGTTAAGATCCATACCAAGGTATTTAAAATTTTCTGGTTTCAACACGTTGACCATCAAGTGAAACTGACTCTGTCTTCAAATCTTGTTTTTTGCAAATAATCAATTCTTTAGAAATTAATGTGACCAAGACTAACTTGCTGATGTGACACCATGTTTGAAGGGCCTTGGTGTGGGCCAGGTTGGCAGCTTCACCCAATGGGTCTGTTTGCTGTAAAAGATCAACTAAGGCCATGTCATCAGTATATTTAAATAATCTAAAGTATTTCTCATTGATGATAAATTTGTTTGAAAAACAGAGAGAATAGCACAGGGGAAAGAAAACATCCTTGTGGGCAAACTGTGCTCACAGTGAGCATGTCCCCCCTGACTCTCTCTGGATGGCAGGTGAGAAAGTCTCTGATCCAGAGAACTAACCTTGTGTTAATTCGCCTTTTCAGGAGTATATGTCAATGTCAATGTCTTTATTGAGTTAAATTAATATGTTCAATCCCTGCCATGCTTGTTTTTTCAAATAAACACAAGAAGTTTGTGCTCTAGAGAAAGGATCAGCACTCAGTGAATCACCTCCTAAGCCCTATGATAAGCTATAATGGCAAGGCTTAACTATACAGACCAGTGAGCAGTGATAACTAACATGTCTTTGGGGTCATCAGGTGGGAACCTCCTTTCACCAGTGTTTCGTCTAGTTGGTCCCACGACACCTCCAGGAGGCTAGACAGTGATCTCTGGTGTCCCAGAGACACTCCCCTAATGCCAGGTCTCACTGCTCCCCACACCAACCCAATAACCTCCTTTACCTTACTTACACATGGCTTTCTCAGCCCAAACAGCACTGCCACCTTCAACCAAACCCAGGCTCCATACATGCGAGCTCCAGGTAGAAGCAGTGCTGATACTACCTTTCTTAACACATTCACCATACTCTATTTCACACGCTACATAGCATAACTACAATATAAGCTAAAATTAAAGGAGATAAATAAACTTACAGGATCAGCAAACACACTCACCTTGCAGCATGGTCTCAAACAAAAGGGATTCAAATAGGCCACTCCCACACTTAAATGACCTTCCTCTTCCTGGATTTCCTCCTGAGAGGAAGTGGATCTTTCCACCTGATCTCAATGAGTTATGCACCCTGCTTAGTAGTTCCCCCTGCTGGCCCCCAACTGATGTTATTTCTTCGCTTCCAGATCCATTGGCTACATCTAACTGCTTCATCTGACATTTCCTTCACTGTCTTCCTCAAACTCTGTTCCCCCAGGAGTGAGACAGCTGATCTTGCTATGAATCCCCTACCCCCCACTTCCACTGGACAAATCCTAGTTTTCCATCCTCGCTGCTCAGCTTCTGCTCGTAAGTCTGCATATCTAAGCTTTTTTTTTTCATAGGCTTCTTCCACTGAGTCTTCCCAAGGAACTGTCAGCTCAATGAAATAAACTATCCGTTGACTCACTGACCACAACACTATGTCAGGCCTCTGCTTGGTACAAACTATTTCCTGGGGAACAACAAGCTTTCCCCCTAAATCTAATTGCATTTCCCAATCACAAGCACCTTCTAGGCGGCCACACCCTTGCCTCCTTACTAACTTATCCCTTCTGTATTTCTCTCCCTCGCGGACAAACTGAGTTACTAAACTCCTATCCTTAACACCTTCTGAATTCACCTGTCTTTGTTTCCCTTCGATGCATGCAGCTAAACATTTCAACACCTGGTTATGTCACCATGTATATCGGTCTTGTGACAAGCTAACTTTACAGCCTGACAAAAATATGCTTTAAGGTTGCGGTACCTGAACACAATGGGCATGATGGGTCTTCATTTACCCACAGTTTTAGGTTCTGGGGGGTTGGTAACACATCGTATGTAGCCCCTACCAGGAATCTCATACGATTCTCCTCCATACTCCACAGGTCCCTCCAACTAAGCTTTCTCTTCTCGACACTTTCCCAATTCAACCACTGTCCCTGTTTAGCCTGGGCCACTACCTTTGCACCCCTTAATATCTCCTCCTATCTACGTATCTGTTCCACGACCAGCTTTCTTTTATCTTTGAGACCTGCTTTATTCCATACCGGTTTGCCTGAGCCAAGCCCCAGACCTCCCCGGCCAAACTGAACATTACCCACAATCTCTGCATGCCTAAGAGCTGCCTCTGCCTCCTGAACTGCCGATCTTGGGTTCCACTTCCTCCCCTTGGTTGGATTTGGAACCACACTCCTAACTACCATGTCCTTACTCCCAGATAACAAGAGCTCTGTCCTGACCTTGGTACATTTAAATTCCTCTGTTAAACTAGATACTGGCAGCTGAAGTATCCCTTTTCCATACAATGCAACACTATTTAGGCACCTAGAAGCGCCCAACCACTTCCTAATATAGGAGCTAACCGACCCTTCAATTCTCTTCACAACGGATATTGGAATTTCATAAATTGACAATGGCCACCTTAACCTAGGATATAGCCCAAATTGCAAACACCACAACTTCAACTTTCCTGGAAGTTCTGACTTATCTATTCTATCCAATCCTTCTGCCACATCTTTTCTAAATTTCCCTACCTGTTCCTCATCATTCAACTCCACATTGTACCATCTACCTAAGCACTTTACTGACTTTTCCCTAATTGTTGGGATTTCCTCATCATCTATGACAAACTTCCTATCGCTTAACTTCCCTCTACGTATCGAGATGCTTCTAGATTTACTAGGCTTGATCTTTATGCTGGCCCACTTGAGGTTCTTATTTACCTTCTCTAGTAGCCTCTTTGTACATGGCATTGTTGTGGTCACCAGTGTTATGTCATCCATGTAAGCCCTAACTGGTGGAAGATGCAAGCTGTTCTGCCATCTCTCCCCACCTACCACCCACTTAGAAGCCCTGATCATTACTTCCATTGCCATAGTAAATGCTAATGGAGACATTGTACACCCTGCCATGATGCCTATTTCTAGCCTCTGTCAACCTGTTGTGAAATCTGCCGTAGTTAGACACAACCTAATATCCTAAAAGTATGCTTGCACTAAGTTAACAACTACCTATGGCACTCTGAAATAGTCAAAAGCACTCCAAATGAGGCTATGCGGTACTGACCCAAACGCATTTGCAAGATCTAAAAATATTACATGCATTACATCCCTTTTGTTAATCTTCGCTGCTTGAATCTGGTGCCAGATCATGCTAGTATGCTCTAAACACCCTGAAAAACCTGGTACTCCTGCCTTCTGCACCATGGTATCTATTAAGCTATTCCTTTCTAAGTAGCTAGCTAATCTCTGCGCAACTACACTAAAGAAAATCTCAAGTCTCAAGATGGCGCCCCCAGTGCGGACGCCTGTTACAGCAGCTCCTGCTCACCACTGAGCTTTTTCAATTTCTATTTCATTTAACTTTCTTATTTGGAGTTTTTTTTTCAGTTAGCTAGCTAGCACTTATGTTCTGTTTTGTTATGGAGGTGAAGACCACTCTCTTTATAGCAGTCTTTCTCCAATTTCGCTATGGATATGATCGTGTGCGGCGATCCGGCGCCCAGCTGTGCCTCCATTGTTTACACCCGGGACCAGCTGTTAGCGCTGCGTCACACCGCGGGGCGGCCCGAGGAGAGGCACGACATTTCCGGCGAGCTGCTGACTCGCCATCAGAGGGAGTACCGGCAGAGCAGCGTGCTGGTGTTTACTGAGACATGGCTGAACGCGGAAGTACCGAACACGATCGCTGCGCTGGACGGATTCCAGCTCATCAGATACGACAGGACAGCGGGCAGCGGCAAGAGGAAAGGAGGACGGCTGGCTGTGTTTGTGAATGATAGATGGTGTAACTCTGGGCACATCACTGTCAAGGAACAGCATTGCTGTAGGGACATTGAGCTGCTGGCTGTTGGCATGAGACCATATTATCTACCCAGGGAGTTTTCTCATGTCATTATGGTAGTAGTGTATGTCCCCCCGTCTGCTAAAGCTGAGTCTGCTTGTGACATTCTACACTCTGTTACAAGTAGGCTGCAAACACAGCACTCTCAGGCCTTCCTTCTGATCTCTGGGGACTTCAACCACGCTTGTCCATCCACCACCCTGCCCACCTTCATCCAGTATGTTTCCTGCCACACCAGAGACAATAAAACACTGGATTTATTTTATGCCAACACCAAGGAGGCATACCACTCATCCCCCCTGCCCCCCCCCCCTGGGAAGAGCTGATCACAACCTGGTTCATCTTCTGCCTGTTTACAAACCTCTGGTGCAGAGGGAACCAGCAACCACCCACACTATGAAAAGATGGTCTGAGGAGGCCGAGGAGGCCCTGAAAGACTGCTTCGAGGCCACTGTGTGGGAGGTACTCAGCGATTCCCATGGGGAGGACATTGACAGTATGACGTCATGCATTACAGACTACATAAACTTCTGTGTGGAAAGCATCGTACCTACCAGGACTGTACACTGCTTCTCCAACACCAAACCCTGGATTACTTCAGAGTTAATAGCTCTCCTGAAGGAGAAGCGGAGAGCTTTTAACTCTGGAAATAAGGAGGAGCTGAAGGCCGTGCAGAAGGAGCTACGGAGAAACATCAGGCGGGGAAAGGAAGGATACAAAAAGAAGATGGAGGAACAGCTGCAGCAGAGCGACATCAGCGGAGTCTGGAGAGGTCTGAAAACCATCTCAGGACACAAACAACCAGACTCCCAGGCCAGAGGCGACCAGCAGTGGGTGAATGATCTGAATCTGTTCTTTAATAGATTTGATCAGTCTGCCCCTCCCCTGGCCCAGACATCACGGCTGCAACCCCCCTCATCCTCACCTTCACCTTCCCCCCCCACCTACACTCCTGGCACACTGCTTCGACACCTCCCCCACCCCCGCTCCCCCAGACATCTCACCATCCCCCATCCCTCCCCCCACTTCATCACCTCTACCCTCCAGCACACAGCCCCCCTGCTCCAGCTTGTCCTTCACTACCTGTCAGGTGAGAGATCAGCTGAGGAGGATAAAGACAAGGAAGGCTGCGGGTCCAGATGGCATCAGCTCCAGGCTCCTGAAGACCTGCGCAGACCAAATGTGCAGGATAGTTGAAACCATCTTCAACCTGAGCCTGAGGCTGGGGAGAGTACCACAGCTGTGGAAGACATCCTGCGTGGTACCTGTGCCCAAGACTCCGCACCCCAAGGACTTCAGCAGCTTCAGACCGGTGGCATTAACATCACACCTCATGAAGACTCTGGAGCGCCTGGTCCTGTTTCGTCTCCGCCCCGCAGTAGGCCCTTCAATGGACCTGCTGCAGTTTGCTTACCAGCCTGGCATTGGGGTGGATGACGCCGTCATCTTCCTCCTGCATAGAGCTCTTTCCCACCTGGAGAAGCCTGGAAGCTCTGTGAGAATCATGTTCTTTGATTTCTCCAGCGCTTTCAACACCATACAGCCTGCACTTCTGAGGGACAAACTGGAGCACATAGGGGTGGCTAATCACCTCACATCCTGGATCCTGGACTACCTCACGGACCGGCTGCAGTATGTCAGGACCCAGGATTGTGTATCGGACTTGGTTGTCTGCAGTTCCTCTCCACCCTCTACACTGCAGACTTTTCATACCACACCCCCACCTGTCATCTGCAGAAGTTCTCTGACGACTCTGCCATAGTCGGCCTCATCACAGATGGGGACGACAGGGAGTACAGAGAACTGAACCAGGACTTTGTTGACTGGTGCCTGATGAACCACCTTCAGATTAACGCGGGTGGAAAATCAAAGACCTGATGGTGGATTTCCGCAGGCGCAGACTCCTCCCCCCAACACCGGTGAACATCCAGGGAAAGGACATTGAGATGGTGACATCTTATAAGTACCTGGGTGTTCATCTTAACAATAAACTGGACTGGACTAATCACGTAACAGCACTATACAGGAAAGGCCAAAGCAGACTCTACCTGCTGAGGTGGCTCAGGTCTTTTGGAGTGCAGGGGGCGCTCCTGAAGACCTTCTTTGACACTGTGGTGGCATCAGCCATCTTCTATGGAGTAGTCTGCTGGGGCAGCAGCGTCTCGGCTGCAGATAGGAAGAGACTGGACAAGCTGATCAAGAAGGCCAGCTCTGTCCTGGGATGCTCTCTGGACTCTGTGCAGGTGGTGGGAGAAAGGAGGATGACAGCCAAGCTGTCATCTCTGAGGACTAATGACTCCCATCCTCTGCAGGAGGAGATAAAAGCTCTGGAGAGCTCCTTCAGTGATAGACTGATTCACCCAAAGTGTGTGAAGGAACGCTATCGCAGGTCCTTCCTGCCTGCTGCTGTCAGGCTACATAACCAGCACTGCTCACAGTAGACTGCACCATGGACACTTTATTGACACTATGGACACTTTATGGACACCACAGCAGTCTGCTGTTTTTGCACATACAATCACTTGCACCTTATCCACTGGCCATTTTCATTCACTGCTGCTCCTTATTATCCACTTCCCATTATTATTTTTATTGTTATTGTTATTATTATTTATCCCTTGTATTTTTGTACTTATTTGCATGCCTAGTTATTTAAGTTTTTAAGTTTAAATTTGAAATCTTTAATCTGACTCTTTCCTCTTGACTGCTGTAACATTGGAATTTCTCAATTATGGGATCAATAAAGGTGTATCTTATCTTATCTTACCTTATCTTAAAATCTTCCCCTCCACATTCAAGAGAGAAATCATCCGGAACTGGCTAAGGTCCACAGACTCTTTCTCCTTAGGAATGAGGACACCCCCTGCCCTACGCCATGCTCTTGGTATAATTTGTTTCTCCCAAACTATTCTTAGCTGTTTCCACAAAAATTTAAGGATATCAGGCACACTTTTATAAACCCGGTAGGGGACTCGATTAGACCCTGGGCCGAAGAAGCCTTTGCATGCCTGACCACCTCCTGAACTTCCTTCCACCTAGGTGGCCTGACATCCATCTCATGCTCTATCCCTCCTAAGGAGGGATATCGGATGGGAAATCTACTATCCTATTCTTCTCTTAATCTGAATATGTATTTCTCAAATATTCTTCAACCTCTAGCCTTTCTGCTCTGAGCTGCCCTCCCTTTTCCTGGCTGAACAATCCTTTAACAATCTTAAAAGGGTCCCTGAAAAAACCTGTCCTAGCATGTTCCTGCCCTTCTAAGAACTGCTAGCCTGCTTCTCAACTCCTCTTGCAACACCTTACAGTTTTTCTCGATTGGTTTGGCTCATTTCTTGAAACAGAAATTACATTCTCAAAGCTTTAAGTGCATTTGGCAAAATAGTCCAATGGTTCAGCACAACACTATGGCTCACCTGCAAAAGGTCATATCTCTCCCAAAACAGTTAACTCATGCTTCAAACTAAGTCCCTTTTTCATATAAATAGTCAAGGCCCCCAAACACAAGTTTCCTTCTCAATTGCTTTGGCTCATTTCTTGAAACAGAAATGACATTCTCCAAGCTCTACATGCATTTGCCAAAATAGCCTGGATGGTTCAGCACAACACCATGGCTCACCTGCAAAAGATCATATCTCTCCCAAAACAGTTAACTCGTGTCAAAACTAAGCCATTTTCTCATATAAATAGTCAATGGCCCCAAAATGCAAAGTCTCTTTGGCATTGTGTAAGCATTGTTGGTCAAAATGTTTAGATGTTTTGTCACTATGGCAGTGGACCATGGAAATATCACTTATGTCATATTTCAATCTTGGTCCAGACCATTCACTGACAATGAATGGTTACTGTAATTGATGCCTTTTGTCTAGCTACCAGAAATCAAACTGTATCAAACTGAAAAAAATGATGGACCTACACTGTCATGGAAATTGTTACTGTATTTTTATTCACAAACACAAAGTAACTGCCAAACATCACAGTAAAAAGAAAATGTATACAACAAAATATACTGTACTGTAAACACATCAACACAAAAAAAGGAAAATTATATGCAATATCGTTCACACCAGTAACTCCACCTCAATGGTCGTCCTCCTCATCCTCACTCTCGGGTCGTCCTCTCTCTGCTGTCTGTCTGGCCACAGATTTTCATCCACATCACACCTGATATTCTCCCTTGCGATGCAACGGGGGAAGAATCTACGTGCATGCCGCAACCATCCCCTGCACTGATCTGCTGTGACATTGTCACAGCAAGCATCCATTGCTTCAAGCAGGGACCTCTGGTTCTGAGCCCGATGCTCATACACCCCCCACCTCCAAGCAGAGAAAAATTCCTCAATTGGATTGAGAAATGGGGAGTAAGGTGGTAGGAGCACCATTAGCAGTCTTTGGTGGGCAGTGAACCAGGCCCTGATGAGCGGGCCGAGGTGGAAGCTGACATTGTCCCACACAACTACAAACTTTGACAAGTGAGGCCCTACCAAACCTCCCTCATTTTCTGGGATGAGATCTGAATAAAGATGATCCAAAAAGAACAAGAGCTTTTGGGTATTGTATGGGCCAAGTGTGGGCCAATGGGTGGCCACACCATTTTCAGAAATGGCAGCACACATTGTTATATTGCCCCCACGCTGGCCTGGGACATCCACCGTGGCCCGGTGGCCAATAATATTCCGGCCACATCTTCTTCCTTTGGCCAGGTTGAAGCCGGCTTCATCCACGAAAACAAGGGTGTGAGGAGTCTCATTCCCCTCCAATGCCATTATTCTCTACAATACAGTACAACAAAATATCAAATCAGTTATACGGTAGAATCATACCATAACAGCAAATTACATAGGAATGTTTTGTGTTCTCCACCAAAGGTTCAATATAGTGGCCTCTGTGCTTTACTGTAAACAGGTTATAATGATAGATAACCAGTAACACACCACTGACTTACATTTACATACTGGAACCGCAGCTCTTTCACTCTATGTCTCAAATGGTACCCTGTAGAGCTGTTTCATGCTCATCTCATGCTTCTTCAATACCGTGTCTATTGTTGATATGCTGATAGTGGTGATGTTCTGGAATATTAGATTGTCCTGTATTATGGTATTACGGATCTCTCTTAGTGTGATGGCATTATTTGCCATCACTATATTGCAGATCTCCTGTTCTTGTTCTCGGCTGAGTAGTGTTCTTCTGCCACCAGTACAAGGTTGTCGTCCAATCCTAGACATAGAATTCACAAATAGACAATATTACCATTTGTATTGTGATGCACTGTCCTGTCCTGTAGACCTACTGTATGCCTTATGAATTTCTCACAGAATGAGTTACCAATTGTATTGTTGTTTTACTGTTACGTAATGTACTGAAATTCTACTGTAATGCATTGCTGTACAGTAATTGGAATACTATTGTAAACTGTACTATCAATACAGTAAATCCATTGTTGAATGAGTACATAGGCCTACCTGTTTTCCCTGCAGAAGGTTTGGATGACAGAAGACACTGTAGATCTGGGCACATTCGGCTGAACTCGACGACCTGCCTCTGCCATTGTGAGGCCATGATTGATCACATGGTCAACAAGTGTAGCCCGAATTTCATCTGGAACGGCATGGTGTCTTCGTGCCCCTCGCCCTCTTCCACCTACTCCACCACCACGCACCCTTACTCCTCCTCCTCTTCCTCTTCTTCTTCTTCCTCTTCCTCGAGCAGGCAGTTGGTCATTGTTTACCTGGCCAGGTGCCTCCATGTTCAGAAATTGTATTGATTCTGGTCAAGCTCTATATGTATGTTTAGCAAAAATCATACTCATGGATAGCACCTGTCAGGTAAACTAAACATACCATTTGATTGGTCATCTGAGATGTGTTACACACCCCCTTTATTAGTCAAGTTCTAGATTCACCTGAGTCAATTTATCAATCAGCAAAAGATATTCATATCATGTAATGTGATGTTATACATGGTATTATGTTCCTGACTAATTTTGACAATTGAATGAACTCTTGTGCATGTGATGGCTGACACAATGAAATAATGCTGACATGTTTTGGAGAGTAAAACCATTTGACTGACAATCAACAGTTAGTTTAGATCAGCAAGATATATACAATTGGTAATTGTGCTAACTGTAGGCAACTGTAATCAATCATTTGCAAAGATGTGCTAGACATTTGCAATTTGTGCAAACTGTAGACAATTGTATTTAATCATTTTCAAAGTGTGCTAAGACATTTGCAATTTGTTGAAAGGAATGAGAATTTGAAATCTGTTGTGAAGAAGTGCCCAGTGGTTTGGAGGGTTGTCTATGTTGTTTTGAGAATGTAATTTCTGTTTCAAGAAATGAGCCAAACCAATCGAGAAAAACTGTAATTCCCTCCCTTTCTTCTTCTGTAGCCTTTTTCCACTGCTTTCTTAATTGTCTCCTTTCCTTGACTAACTTCTCTATTTCTCTTTGCCGCCTAGACTTACCTGACTGTAACCTCTCACTCCTCTTTCTCTCATGCACCCCAAACCTCTCTACACCATATGAGTAAATCATATCTCCCATCTTTTCTAACCTTTCTATTGCATTTCCTCTAAGCCTACTTAAGATTACTGAGAAATCTCTATTAACTATCTCCCATTCTTTACTGTCATTTGCCCTAGGCCATCTAACTCTAACCTTTTGCTCCATGGTTCTCTCTCTGACTGGCATATTGGCCTCAGTGTCACCTGCATCCTCTCTTACTACCCCCTCCTCCTCCTCCTCCTCCTCCTCCTCAGTGGCAGTGTTACTGATATCCTGCGAACTGTGGTTTTCTACCTGCCGCTGGACTTCATCCGACTGACTCGACTGACTTCTTAGGAAGTACTGACCAATGCCGCTACTCTGCCCTTTCTTTGCCACATACTTCTTTCCCTGATGAGTTCTGAGGCCTTTCACTGATGTGACTTTCTGCCAGCCGCAAGGACAAACCTGAAGCATCTTGTTCTCAACTGTGCTACTTTTATCCTCTACAGATGCGCTCGCCTTGCCCTGAGTGCTGCTAATTCTAGCCCTGGTGGATAGGTCCGTGCCCCTATCCTTCACTGAGTCACAGATCCAATGCATAGTCGTGTCCGTTCACAGGTGTAATCCACCTGTGAGTCATCTTCCACCCCTGTTCTCGCTGACTCTTGGGGTATTTTCCCTATGTTGGCTGTAGCTAATTTTGGTTGTAGTAAGGCTGGTAGTTTAATATAACCAGTTACGAATTTGCTTTACACTTTGTTTTGAAAATCAGTTTTTGCCTTAAAAATTTCCCCTCTTCGCTATCTCCTTTTCACACACAGTAATTCAGTATAACAAGTACAGAAGGCAATCCTCCTTTCACTGAGACAGCTTTTTAGCTGTTTTGATACCCAGGACTTATTTGGAAAAATTCACAGTTTTAGTTTCAGACATAGTTTCTTCACAAAATTTGATGTGATAGTATCTGTAAGTTTGTCAGTATCCTGGCAGGATTGAAAGAAAATATCCCAATTAGTGTCTTGAAAGCACTCCCTGAGTTGCTCTTTAAATCTGTGAGACCACACTTTTATTTGCTTGTTGACTGGTTTCACTCTCTTCACCAGAGCTTTGTATTTGTGCAGAAGATGGATTATATTGTGGTCAGATTTCCCCAGTGGAGGTCTGCATACCATTTTATAAGCATCAGGAATATTTCCATAACAGCAATCAGTAGTTCAATTTAACCGGGTGGGACAATCCACACATTACTAGAGGGTATACAGATGTACAGACAAATTACACGGATTAAAGTTCCCCAGATTTAAAAGGGGTTGACCTGCAGAGCAATTGAGTGCATCATTGTAACTCCACTATTCTCTTCCCTGCCACATCATCATTCGGCCCTGGTACATAAGTGAGTATGACGGTGATCTGGCCAAACTCCCGTGGGAGATAAAAGGGTCTAAAAGACACTGTTAAGATCTCAAAGTCCGGTGTGCACCCTGTGTGGTCCAGCTGTTATAAACAAAAATATAACCCGCCACCAATGGATTTACATGTGCTTGGCTCGTCTATGGGGCCATTATGGTAGCAAAATAGCTGCAAATGCGTATCTCAATCTGTGTGTGCGTAATCAGATTTGTACATGTGTAAAATAATTTGTAAAAGCGTAATAAAGTTTGCGAATGCATACGAAAATCTGCAAATGTGTATTTAGAATCTGTGTGTGCGTAATGAGATATGTAAATGTGTAAAAAAATCTACAAATCTGTATTCAGATTTGCAAGTGTATTGCAATCTGTAAATCTGTACAACGATCTGTAGATCTGTACAACGATCTGTAAATCTGTAAACAATCTGCGAATGCGTACAGAGATCTGTAAATCTGTACACAGATCTGCAACTGCGTACAGAGATCCATAAATATGTAGACAGATTTGTAAATACCTATGTCTTCAGCTTTAACTCAGTCGGGCCTCTCAATTGGCTCTCATTGTACACGTGATTTTTGCTACTCTTCTGCCATGTGAGATCCGCAAATGCGTGAGAAGATTTGTGTCTGTAACTCAAAGTGTGCGTCACCCTGAGCACAGGCTCACAGGCTCAAGCTGCCGCGACCTTCAGATTGTTTTGCCCCGAGTACAGGCTCACAGGCGTTACGTTTTTTTTAAATTTTTTTTTTACTTTTTTCTGTTTTGTTGTTGTATGGACAAGCTGCAGCCTTGGAGGCCTATGGATTCTCGTTTGCTCTCTGTAAGTACATGTTCATGTTTTTTGCAGTAGTTGTCATGAGTGACTTAGTATTGCCAAGCTTTGTTAAAACAAAGTCGGTAACTTTATCTATGAAGACGTTGTCTACTGAGCAAAAGCTAGTGGGCCTAGTAAGCTAGAGAGCGAACGAGAATCCATAGGCCTCCAAGGCTGCAGCCTGTCCATACAACAACAAAACAGAAAAAAGTAGAAAAAAAAACAAACAAAAAAAAAACGTAGCGCCTGTAGGCCTGTACTCAGGGCAAAACAATCTGAAGTTCTCGGCAGCTTGAGCCTGTCAGCCTGTGCTCAGGGTGACGCACACTTTGAGTTACAGACAGAAATCTTCTCACGCATTTGCGGATCTCACACGGCAGAAGAGTAGCAAAAATCATTTGTACAATGAGAGCCAATTGAGAGGCCCGACTGAGTTAAAGCTGAAGACATAGGTATTTACAAATCTGTCTGCATATTTACGGATCTCTGTACGCAGTTGCAGATCTGTGTACAGATTTACAGATCTCTGTACGCATTTGCAGATCAATGTACAGATTTACAGATTGTTGTACAGATTTACAGATCGTTGTACACATTGACAGACTGTTATACAGATTTACAGATTGTTGTACAGATTTACAGATTGTTGAACAGATTTACAGATCGTTGTACAGGTTTACAGATCGCAATACACTTGCAAATCTGAATACAGATTTGTAGACTTTTTTTTACACATTTACATATCTGATTACACACACACAGATTCTAAATACACATTTGCAGATTTTTGTACGCATTCACAAACTTTATTACACTTTTACAAATTATTTTACACATGTACAAATCTGATTACGCACACACAGATTGAGATACGCATTTGCAGCTATTTTGCTACCATAATGGCCCCATACTCGTCTCTGTCTGCTCTTATTGCAGTGTACACTGTTAGGCTCGGCGCTGCATGATGATCTTTAAGCCAAGTTTTAGTAAAGCAAACAAGGTTGCTCTGCCTTTATTCACAGTCATGTTAAGCTCTTAGTATGAGTCCATCAAGTTTGTTGCTTACCGAGCACACATTGGACAGAGTGAGAGAGAGAGTCGATGTTTCACACCTCCTCAAGAGCCCCACTTTAACTCTCTTTCTTTCGTCTCTCTGAGCAATGTCTGAAGAATTTCATAGCTGTCAAAGGTAAGCTTGCAGAGAACGACCCACCATTTGGGCAAAGTGACAGAAGGCGCTCTCACACGTATGTGAGGGCGTCTTGTTGGCCCATACAATTATTTTCCAGGCGCAAATACTGTGAGGCAAAATATCATCGGGTCCATGTCATTGGTTCGACAGCCCATTGGTTCGACATCCCATTAGTCTGACTGTCCGCGGTGCTGAACGGCTCACGGCGGGCGTATGCTGCGCCGCGACCGGCTTGAGGCGGAGCAGGCTCACGGCTTATGTGTTTGCCACTTTCTTTTTCATTTTAACCCACACCATGATCTTTTCCTGACCCTAACCAAGTGGTTTTTGTGCCTAAACATAACCAGACCTTAACCACAGGGCGTCATGATGATTTCGGAACGGACTTCGGAACAATGAGTTTAATATGGTCGGAACAATGGGATGTTGAACCAATGGGCTGTCGAACCAATGGGCAGTTCCCATATCATCCATAGTGGTGCGAGGTTCATTATGGAGAGGTTTTTCATCTTCGCCTGAATCTTACCTTGAAAGATGCTGCAGATGACTAAGACGGGGAGGTATTAGCTGGAAAACACAGGGGGGACCACAGCATGAAGTCTCACATAGTCCAAATACAAAGTAGATACCACTATCACAGAAAATGTAAAATGTCACGTTTTTTTCTAAGGTTTATTTTTCAAGTGCTTTTCAAAAAAAGAGGGTAAAACAATGTATTGAATATGTGACTGTAAGTGAAAAACTAATCATCACAGACATAAATGTCTATTTAGGAGCTCACTGTATACAAAAACATTTCTAGAAAACCTACTTTGATGATACAGACAGTTATTTTCCCCCTTTTGTTTATCATTTTCTGTCCATGTGTAACAGTGGCAGACTGCACAAAGAGCCTGAAACGCCATTCAAATGCTTACTTGAGGTCAATAGTGTCATTGACTACAATACCAGTAAGCCCTGTGTCAATATGCAGGCTGATTACCTTTGCACAGTTATGGAGCTGAGGGTTCCTTCACATCTGTCCTTGACCTTGTGACGTTTTCAATCGAGGCCAAGGAGAGTTGTTAGGAAAGAAGATTTTTTTCAGGCTATTCGACCTCAGCACTATTCTGCCGTTTTGGCCTAGCAACAGGGTCTCTAAGGCCTCTATTTGCTCATATGACGTCTCTATAGAGAATACAAATTAGTCTCCAGCATGGTAGCCTCCATTGCAATCTGTCTGATGGCAGGAGAGAGGAATTATGAATCATATCTGTGAAAATATGACCGTTTGAAATGATGCAGCAGCAGTTGGTGGATATGTATGGATGTATTAATGGGTTTGGACCATATATTTTGCTGGATTTATATCATCTGGACCTTTAGGAGTGTATGATCATAGAAGAAAACAAGAATAACCCCAGATTTCTTTTCAGCACTGTAGCCAGGCTGACTGAGAGCCAAAGCTCTATTGAGCCTTGTATTCCTTTAGCCCTTAGCAGTGATGATTTTATGAGCTTTTTTAATGACAAAGTTATAACTATTAGAGGCAAAATTCATGACCTCCTGTCCTCAGATAGTACCTATCTAACCTCAAACACAGCTGTAAGACCTAATATATATTTAGATTGCTTCTCCCCAATTTCTCTTCAAGAATTGACCGCAGTCATGTCTTCATCTAAATCATCAACGTGTCTCTTAGACCCCATCCCAACTAGGCCACTTAAGGAGGTCTTACCTTTAGTTGACAATATTAGATATGATCAATATATCCTTATTAACAGGCTATGTACCACAGTCTTTTAAGATAGCTGTAATTAAACCTCTCCTAAAAAAGCCCACCCTGGATCCAGAGGTGTTAGCCAACTATAGACCAATATCTAATCTTCCCTCTCTTTCAAAGATCCTTGAGAAAGTAGTCGCAGACCAGCTGTGTGATTTTCTGCATTATAATAATTTATTTGAGGAATTTCAGTCAGGATTTAGAGTGCATCATAGCACTGAGACAGCACTAGTTAAAATTACAAATGACCTTCTGATTGCTTCAGACAAAGGACTCGTCTCTGTACTTGTTTTATTAGATCTTAGTGCGGCGTTTGACACTATTGACCATCAAATTCTGCTACAGAGACTGGAACACTTAATTGGCCTAAAAGGTTCTGCACTTAGCTGGTTCAAATCTTATTTATCTGATTGTTTTTAGTTTGTTCACGTTCATAATGAATCATCCTTGCGTACTAAAGTTTGTTTTGGAGTTCCACAAGGTTCTGTGCTCGGACCAATCCTATTTACTCTATATATGCTTCCTTTAGGTAACATCATTAGAAATCACTCTGTAAATTTCCATTGTTATGCGGATGATACACAGTTGTATTTATCTATGAAGCCAGAAGAAAGTAATCAATTAACTAAACTTCATAATTGCCTTAAAGATATAAAAACCTGGATGAGCACCAATTTCCTGATGTTAAATTCAGACAAAACTGAAGTTATTGTTCTTGGCCCCAAACAACTCAGAGACTCTTTATCTGATGACATAGTTTCTCTAGATGGCATTGCTCTGGCCTCTAGCACTACTGTAAGAAACCTCGAAGTAACATTTGATCAAGATTTGTCTTTTAATTCTCATTTAAAACAAACCTCATGGACTGCATTATTTCATCTGCATAATTTTGCGAAAATTAGGCCTATCCTGATCTGAAAAGATGCAGAAAAATTGGTCCACGCTTTTGTTACCTCAAGGCTGGATTACTGTAATTCTCTATTATCAGGTAGCTCTAGTAAGTCCTTAGAAACTCTCCAGCTAATTCAGAACGCAGCAGCACGTGTACTAACAGGAACTAAGAAACAAGATCATATTTCTCCTGTTTTAGCTTCTCCGCACTGGCTCCCTGTAAAATCCAGAATTGAATTTAAAATCCTACTGCTGACTTAGGTCTCTCTCTCTCTCTCTCTCTCTCTCTCTCTCTCTCTCTCGTCCTATTACTGCATCTTGCTAACTCGGCCATTCTGGATGTCACTAACTCAGCTTCTTCTCCGGAGCCTTTGTGCTCCACTGTCTCTCAGGTTAACTCGTATCGCAGCGGTGCCTGGACAGCGTGACGTGTGTGGTTGTGCTGCTGCCGTGGTCCTGCCAGATGCCTCCTGCTGCTGCTGTTATCATTAGTCATACTTCTACTGTTATTATACACATATGATTATTGTCACACATGTATACTATCAGATATTAATATATTATAATTAATTATAATATTATTACTTTCATTAATGTTGTTGTAAGCTACTGCCATTACCGTCTGTCCTGCATCTCTCTCTGTCTCTCTCTCTGTCTCTCTCTCTTTCTGTCTCATTGTGTCATACGGATTACTGTTAATTTATTATGTTGATCTGTTCTGTATGACATCTATTGCACGTCTGTCCATCGTGGAAGAGGGATCCCTCCTCAGTTGCTCTTCCTGAGGTTTCTACCGAACACGAGTACATTCTTTGCATTCTTGGGTATGAAAAATGCCTCTGATTCACAGCACACAGGAGCAATATGAGTGTGAGGAGAAATCTAAGTGCAAGCAGGATGGATTTGAGTGCGAGGGCAGAGTTTGGAGGGAAAGCATTTCAGAATCTAAATGTGAAATCCATAAACCATGCTCACAGATTGAAAGACCATGCGCTTGAGAAAAAACAGGAATGAAACTCCATAGGCTTGAATGTCACATTCTTCTGCTGCTGGTTCATCATTGAGAAAGTATTAATGTGATATAGATATTTTTTCTTTAAGTTTGTAGCACAGAAACAGTCAACTAGTCAAAGTTAACACAAAAAATTATCCACTGATATGAAAATCCATAGAAACTTTAATTTGGCAATTAGCTCGAGATGTCTTGGTTTTGATCAAAATGTTCAAACCCTAACCAACTGACAGACTATACAACATCATCATCCATTGTCCCTACTGTTTGCAAGGTAAAAAAACCTGTTGATACTTGATCTTCAATAGGGCATTGTTGAATATATGGATCCTGGCAGTATTAAATGGGCCATTCACAGTCTTACAGAGCCCTTTGAGCATGTTAGGGTCATGATATACTTGTTTTTAACTATGTGTTAGCAAACACATGGTGTGTGTAGCATGTTTTCGTTTAATGTGTATCCTCAGAAAGTGGCGGTACGTATCTAGAAGACTGCATTAACTACATGAACTGTGCGGGCAGTATTTCAGGATATGTGGTGAAGTTGCTGAAAGTTTTTAACTGTATATAAAATAGTCTGATACTGGTGATGGAGCAGCCTGATCTGATGGATACATTTTTTTCTCCATTCTCCAGGTACATAGAAAGTATGAAGGCAAGCATGTGAACATGTGAACAGTGTTGCTCAATAGCCTTACTGTTACAAAACAATAAACACCTCGTTAAAATCAAGCCTTTTTTTCTTAACATTACCATCATCTGATCATGTGAGAATCCAAAAGAGATGTATCCATCGGAAGGTCCTTTCATCTCATAGTGGAAGACTGGATCATGGGGAGACAACATCATGGCTGACATGAAATAACAGTCAGCGCTGGCGTTAGGGTCACAGTTTGAAGGCTGACTGAAACACACTTTGGTGACTCCACAATCTGCACTGGAGATATTCTGCAGAAGAAAGACGAAATCATATTAAAAACCCAACTCATTCCAAGTCCTCATGACTGACAGTACAAAAGGCATTCAACTTCCACCCCAGAATACTGTCCATGTTAGTGCATCTGACATTTGAAGACCTCCAACTAATGTTTTCTTTTCGTTTTTTTAAAAAAATTCCTAACCTTAACCATACCGAACTTTCCATGCATAAATATTGCAGAAATTAGTAGTTGAGCTTTTGCAGAATCATTCAACATCAGTATAAATTAAAGCTGCGAGCAGCGTTGGGCGGGACCTAGTGCAAATTCTTCGTAATAGTAGAGATGTTGATCAAACAAGCAATGTCAAGAGTACGCAAGGGCATTTTTGGCAATAGAGGGACTTAATATAACAGTACGTTACAATATGTATTTAACAGTCATAATCACAAAAGTAGCAACAGTATTATCAGTAATAAAGGCTGTAGTAGTATGTGATAGATGGAAAACACTGATATATAAAGTGTAGATGCTGTTTCAAATGGAGATTCTGCAGCTGCAATCTGTCCTTTAAAGATTGTGAGACACACACACACACACACACACACAGGCCTGTGTGCAGGCTTTGTCATGGTGATAAATGAGATGCACGCAGCAGAGGGAGAGACAAGCTGTGAGACCAGGCAGATTAACATGGCTTTAAAATGTCTCAAACTCCTCCCTTAAATTCCCAAACCGTGGGTCTAGTCGTCAATCTGAGCCAGCCCTAACTATAAGCAGAGAGATACACTCGTCCCGAACACAGCATATCGTTTTTATGTTTGTGGAGTCAAAAATGCGATCTTGGTCGCAAGTTTAAGATGTGTTGCCCCTCACCTTTTTTTCCAGAAATCGCCACTCTTTTCACTTGGGAGCTCACTGACCCAAATGTGTACGTGTGAGTGAGCCATGGTGACAGCAGTGCGACCTAGGTTTTTTGTATAAATTGTGTATGTAAACTGAAAATTGTGGCCTTGGCAGCCAGTTAAAGACAAAAGTTTTAGACGAGCAGCTCACAGCTGACAATTTCTCCACATTTGCTCATGGTACTTTCAGAGGCACAGATTAAAAACAGTAAAAGATATGAAAAAGATAAAAACATGAGTGAATAGATGAGACCTGTGGCAACATTTGAGAGTTGGAATGGAGTCTGTAGCACAAGGTATGGAGAAGCTATTTAGGCATGAAAAAGGCCAATGATTGGTCCCTTTCTCCATTCATTTCCTGTAGGACAGCTTTCGAAGATCCTCAGGAGGTTTTGTGGCACGTCACATTTAAGAAGCCATAAAATCCAAACCATTCGAGTAATGATAAAGTTATACATAACTTTTATTCAGCAGGATTTGAGCTGTCATGTGTGTGAGTTTAAGGCCGATACGATAAACAGTCTAGGAGGAGATAGTTTTTGAAACAGAGGATTTTTGAGGCTAAATCTTACTTTGAAAGGGCAAATAGCTCACTTCCTGTTGGATTTAGGTCAGGGGTGTCAGTGCGTGTTTTCTAGGTCTTGATGAGACGAACAAGCCAGTTATGGTTTGATCTTTCTACGTCATTCCTACGGTCTACGCAGTGGCCATTTTAGTGTGCTCAGGTGGCGCTTGAGAGCCCATTTGGGCACTTTTGGGGTTATTTTTTTCCTTTTATCAAAATTTTCACCAGTCCTGACATGCGTGCCAATTTTGGTGAGTTTTTGAGCATGTTTAGGGGGTCAAATTTGGGTTCAAAGAGATGGCTGCAGGAAGACTAAAGAAAGAAAGAAAGAAAGAAAGAAATGCACCAAAAAGAATGGGGTCCTCACCCCTCTTTCCTTATTTATAAAAATAAGAAAAGAAAATCTATCTCCAAGGTTCTAAAAGAAGAATTGCTGCATAGAGAAGCATTACACAAGCAAGATCAATCAGAGGGAAAACTGGAATAAATTAGTCATAGCAAGGGCTGTCCCGAATACAATTTTTTAACATTCGGACCTTCGGCAGAAGGTCCGAATGTTAAAAACAAAAAATTTATTGTACTGGGGAGTTTTGCACAGCGGCGACCAGATCTTTGCTCTCAAACCACTCAATTTGTCTTCTGATTAAATCGGAACCGCTGAAACAAGTTGTAGGAAGCCTCTGCAAGTAATTGGTTGCTGGCAGAAACTGGTTAATCAGCAGTACCGTGCACTGTAGAGCCGATGCGCTGCTGGTTCTGCCGGCCTGAATAGAATATAATGTCTATAGCCTTACTGTTGTGTGTACAGCCTTTATAGACTGAGCTGAGTAGTGATGCGTGGGTCGACCCGTAACCCGCGGGACCCACAAATGGACCTGCGGGTCGGGCAGCAGTGATCGTCTGTTATATCAGTCTGTAAATGATATTTTGACATTATTGGCTATTACTGTCATGGCATCCGAAGGTACTGATGCGTTGAGCAGGTGACAGTCCGCAGCCATTTTCAAAACACACTTGTGTCACGCACTCCAGAAGAAACTTGCTGAAACTTTAAACAATAATCTATTGTACAAAACGGGGGAAACAAACGTTGACAAAAATGGTTCCATAATTCATATTAAATTCAAAAGATAACAAAAAAAAACAGCTACAAGTTAGAGGGAATAGTGATAAAGTGGTAAAACTTGGCATTGATCCACAGCCTCAGATGGATGCGCTCAAGCGTGCCGTGCGCACAAGCTCCGTTGGTAGGCTATACTATATTTTCACATTTTTAACAATGCAATTTAAAAGTTTTGATTTTTATTGATAACCTACATTTACCAACAACAAAGCACCAAAAAAAAAAGGTAAATAAAAAAACGAATATCGAATATCAAATTTTCATAACGAATACCTACCCATAGAAACGAATATTCGAATATCCGAATATTTGGGTACAGCCCTAGTTATAGCCAGAGCAAATTTCAATCTAGACCACACAAATTATATTAAACAAAAAAGTATGTATTTCAAACAAAGAATGCATGAGTTTGGGAATAGACCGGGTAAATTATTGGCACACTCTTTAAAGGACAAGCTAAGAAAACCATCATGGCTATTAAGACTGAAAACAAAGTAACATATGAGCCATTAGAAATCAATAAACATTTTTTGATTTCTACAGTAGTTTATAGATATCAGAAAATATTTCGGTTTCTGAGACAAAAGTCTTTTTGGAAAGTTTGGATCTACCTCAAGTTACAGCTTCAGATCAACAATTTCTTAATAAAAACTTTTCCGAGGAGGAAGTATTTTTCTACAATTAAATCTTCTTCTTCTAACCGCTTCATCCTCTTGAGGGTCGCGGGGGGGCTGGAGCCTATCCCAGCTGACATCGGGTGAGGGGCAGGGTACACCCTGGACAGGTCGCCAGACTATCGCAGGGCTGACACATAGAGACAAACAACCATTCACGCTCACATTCACACCTACAGACAATTTAGAGTTATCAATTAACCTAGTTCCCAATCTGCATGTCTTAGGACTGGGAGGAAGCTGGAGTGCCCGGAGAGAACCCACGCTGACACGGGGAGAACATGCAAACTCTGCACAGAAGGGCTCCCACGCCCGGGATCGAACCGGCAACCCTCTTGCTGTGAGGCGAGAGTGCTAACCACCACACCACCGTGCCGCCCCTACAATTAAATCATTGCCAACAAATAAATCCCCAGGCCCAGATGGCTTTTCTGGAGAATTCTATAAAACTTTTTGGCCACAACTTAAATCAGTTTTTATGCTAATGATAAATGATTTCTTCAGTCATAACACCCTTCCTGCTTCTGTGAACACAGAGAGAGTTTCTGTTATTTTAAAAGAAGGGAAAGATCCTCAGAGATGTGCCTCATATAGGCCTATAAGTTTGCTTGAATGTGACTACAAAATTATCACAAAACTGCTATCTAAAAGACTAGAATCAGTTCTTCATAAGTTAATAAAATTAGATCAAACAGGATTCATTAAAGGTCACCACTCGTCTGATAATACCAGACAGCTGTTTAACATCATACAGTATTTAAATCAGAAGAAAATATCCTCATTATTAATATCCCTTAATGCAGAGAAGGCGTTTGATCGCTTAGAATGGGATTTTCTTTTTCGGTTCTAGATAAATTTAAAATAGGGTCTAATTTTATTGCATGGATTGAAACACTATATAAAACTCCAAATGCAACTGTTTGTACTAACAATGTGGAATCATCTCCAGTTCAGTTAGGTAGAGGCTGCCCTCTATCCCCATTATTATTTGTTCTTGCACTAGAACCCTTTGCTGAGATGATAAGAGCTAATAAAGGGAGTGACTTCAGGCACACAACAC
This sequence comes from Epinephelus lanceolatus, assembly GCF_041903045.1. Classification (NCBI taxonomy): domain Eukaryota; kingdom Metazoa; phylum Chordata; class Actinopteri; order Perciformes; family Serranidae; genus Epinephelus; species Epinephelus lanceolatus. Next base: position 37,865,270 of record NC_135756.1, on the reverse strand, counting down.
CACAAAATCTCACTTTATGTGGATGATACTTTATCATTTGTGACAGAACCTATGTTAACTCTGCGCCATGTTTTGGCAGATGCAATATTTTTCTAAACTTTCAGGGTATAAGGTCAACTTACAAAAATCAATTGCTTGTCCTCTTAACATTTGGGATGAAGAAAATGTTAAGAAAGAATGACCCATCTCTTGGTCAATACACAGCTTTAAATATTTTGGGAGTACAGGTAACACCCACTTTGGACAAATTATTTAAAGAAAACTATGTCCCTCTACTGGATGATTGCAAAAAGAAACTTCAGACTTGGTCTTTTCCCCCATTATCTCTTATTGGGAAAATTAATGTTATTAAAATGAGTATACTGCCCAAGATCATTTATGCCTTCAATATGTTGCCGTTTTATATTTCTTTTTCTTTTTTCAAGTTGATAAATAGATGTCTAACAAAATTTATATGAAATAACAAGACACCAAGGATTAGGGTTTCTACTTTAACAAAGTCATGTTTAAAAGGGGGGTTAGGACTTCTGAATTCTTTATGGTACTATTGGGCCTGTCAAGTTAGAAATATGATAAGTTGGAAGTTGGGAACTAGTTCTCATTGGAATCGCTAACATGCTATCCACTGGAGATCACAGCAACACCTTATGTTAATAAATTGCAGTCTCTGATCAACCTGGAGGGGTTGCCCCTTTTACAAGCTACATTGAAAGCTTGGCAGGACTGTAATAGATATCTGGGTACAGAAGGACATGTAAGTATAAACTCACCTATTGCTTTCAACCCTGTCTTTCTGGCACTATGTCAAACCAATTTTTTGAACTGGTTACTTCATGGCTTGAAAACTTTTCCGACACACTAGATGATAACTCTGAATCGGTCAAATATTTTACTGCCATCTGTGCAGAATATCAAATCCCCAGAACAGACTTTTTCAAGTTCTTGCAGATTTGTCATATTATTGTATCTTCACTTGAAAAGGGACAATTCAGATTACACCCCACTGAGTTGGAACAATTTATTATTTCTGCCACTTCAGTTAAGGGAAAAAATTTCTCATTTGTATACAATTTTATCTGAGCAGTCCCCTATCTCTGAGAACAAACTGGGAACAAGATCTTGGACTGAAGTTTAGTGAAAAAGAGTGGTAAGTCTGTGTACTGAATTGACATCACCATTAGCTACAAACATTAAAGTCAAAGAAACTAATTATAAATTTCTATATAAATACTATTTAAATCCAGTGAAGCTTAACAGGTTTGATCATGCAAATTCACCTATGTGTAGAAAATGTGGTAATGAATTAGGAACATTTATGCATTTATTTTGGTACTATAAAGTGGTTTATTCTTTTTAGGAGAGGGTTCACAAAGCAATTCAAGAATATGTTTAATTGTGCCTTTGAGCTATGTCCTATGTTATATTCTGTTGAATTATGATGTGGAAAATAAGTTTCCTTCTGCAAGAAAAAGTGTGTTCACAATGTTTACTTATTTTGCTAAAAAATGTATACTTATAACATGGATTTCCCAGTCAGGGCCCACTCTTGGTCAATGGCTGGTGCAGATAACTGAATTTTTACCTGTTGAGGAAATCACAAGTGAACGCCATTTAAGATTGCAGGATTTCAAATCCACATGGTCCTCAGTACTGAATTATATAGAGATCATAAAATTATAGCTTTACAATGAATGATGATAGCCCACAGACTGTGGTAGGGTAGGACATTGTTGTCTCCTTTTTTCTCTCTCTCCCTCTGTCCTGTGAGTTTACCTTGTCATTGTTATCCCTGTTGTATTGTATGGTATCCTGTGGCTGCATATGAGGGTATGTGTATGATATGTGCTAAATTGTGAATAAAATAAATAAATAAAAAAAACTGTGAAAAACTGTTTAACCAGAAGTCCATTTATGTCAGGCCTGACAGGGTCATTTTAAGTAAGGAAAAAAGAATCTGCAAGTAGTGCTGAAGATTTCTATGAAATTTATATGACAGTGATAATGGGAATACAGTATTTCACACTGGATGACTTTAAATACATTAACTTTTAGTATGCTTTGACATACAACCCCAATTCCAAAAAAAGTTGGGATGTGAACAAAAACAGAATACAATGATTTCAAAATTATTTTTGACTATTTAATTGAATACAGCCCAAAGACAAGCTATTTGTTGTTCAGACTGATAAACTTTATTCATTCAACCCTTTTTGTAAATGTACACTCATTCTGAATTTGATGCTGCAGCATGAAGTACAATAATAAAATAATAAATAATAACCTCCCACTCCTAAGAGTGAAGACGCCAAGTCTCTTGGTCAGGTTCGCACCAGGAGGCTGTGTTGGCTTGCTGCTGAAAGGTGCTGCGCTCCCTTCCCATCGGGCTGGATCTACGCCTCTCCCTGCACTGCTCTGGATGGCGTCGTCTCCCCTCGTATCTGTGAAGCTGATACTGAGACTCTGTTGTGTCAATACTCGCTATCCTTCAAGTTAAGGGAAGTAGTATTTTGTTCCTCTTAGCGTGTGCATGTGTTAACTCCCCCACGATATTGCTGAGTGTGCAGTGGCGTGCACAGACTTTTTGAAGGGCAGGGGCAAAAAGAAAAAAAAGGGCACATACAGCTAAAAATCGATTATTAATTAATCGCGATTATGTTATGGACAAGTATGAATCGATTATTACATTTTCAAAAATCGATTATTTTTTTCATTATTTTATTTTGTAGAAATGTTATCCCGCGGTCAATGGAAGTTGAACGTCACACGCGCACGCCCAGTTCCAGTTCCGCAGGTGCGTGCAGCGGCCTGTGGCAGTGGGGTCCATGTCATTGGTTCGACAGCCCATTGGTTCGACAGCCCATTAGTCCGACTGTCCGCGGTGCTGAACGGCGGAGCAGGCTCACGGCTTATGTGTTTGTCATTTTCTTTTTCATTTTAACCCACACCATGATCTTTTCCTGACCCTAACCAAGTGGTTTTTGTGCCTAAACCTAACCAGACCTTAACCACAGGGCATCATGATGATTTCGGAACGCACTTCGGAACAATGAGTTTAATATGGTCGGAACAATGGGATGTCGAACCAATGGGCAGTTCCCGTGGCAGTGGCCAGAGCGAGTGAGCAGTGCATGCTAACCTGATGCTAACCGTATGAGCGAGGTGTGTAGAAAATGGACGAGGAACAGCAACTAGCAACCAAACAATCCACCCAGCTCCATCTGGACTAAAAGTGAGCGTGTGGATTCATTTTGGTTTTCATGGCAGGAGCTCTAAACATGTCGACAGAACGCACGCCGTCTGTCGACATTGCCACACTAAACTGAAGTACTGCGGCAATACGAGCAACTTGAGGGCTCACATCCGGAGGAGGCTGCGTGGGTTAAAGACGGCCGCCTGAAGCCCATCACTGCACCGAATCAACGTACTCTCCACGAGATGACAAAACTAGCCCCGGGCTCAGAGCGAGCTAAGAAAATCACAACGTCAATATCTTATTTCATTGCCAAATATATGAGGCCATACAGTGTGGTGGAAAACCAAGGCTTCTGCTACATGGTCCACAATATGGAGCCAAGGTATGTGATACCATCCTGGAGCTTTTTTTTTACACAGAAGTCGATTCCAAGTCTTTACAAGGAGACAAAGTTTTTAGTGCAAGAGTCCCTCAAGTCTGCTCCCAGGGTAGCAATAACTTCCAATGCCTGGACATCCAGAGCCACCGTCTCATATGTGACTGTTACAGCTCATCATGTCAACAGTGAGTAGAAGCTAACTTCATACGTGCTTCAGACGAGAGCTATGGATGATAGCCACACAGGCGCAAATATGTGTGAGTTTCTCAAAGCTGTGGCGGACGAGTGGGGGATAGAGACACACGACCTGGTTCTCGTTACCAACAATGCGTCAAATATGAACCTGGCTGCAGAGCTTGGCAACTTTCTACATGTCCGGTGTTATGCTCACACCCTAAACCTCGCCTGCCAACGAGCACTGAAGTTGCCCACTGTAGCCTGACTGTTGGATCAAGTCAGACGGATCACTGCCTTCTTTCACCTGAGCACCACAGCCAGTCATGTGCTGGAATAAAAGCAGGCCCTACTCGGTAAGCAAAAGGCTTAAAATTAATTAAAAAATAAAATATTTGCCTTTGTAATCGAAGTGAATCTATTTTAACTGTAGCATACAAAGCAAGCTTTTTATTAACTTTTAATTTACCAGTAGGCTATTTAAAAATATAGTTCCTAATGTAGGCTACTAATAATTGGCTTTTTTTTTTTTTCATTTTACCAGAACTGCCTAAACACAAACTGAAGACAGATGCTCCAGCAAGGTGGAATAATGGCTTTGACATGGTTGATCGGTTCCTTGAACAGCAGCCAGCCATCTGCGCTGTGCTTCTCTCTCCTCAAGTAAGTATGGGATTTAAGATTTTATTAGACCTAGTATTAATGCCATTAGTGGTTGATTAATTATCAGTGTGCCATTTTCACGAGTGTATCATGTCTACACATACAGTATGCCAAACTGACACATGTGTTATTAATAATGTTAACCAATTGTCTGTGTCCATCTATTGTTGTTGAATTGTTGTCTGGCTCACAGGATATAAGCTGACATGCACCAAGGCTAATAGGCTATTATAGTTCACTAAAACTAAACTAAAAACTAAATCAAGGTGTGAAAAATATTTTAGTTAATTGAAATAAAAATAAAAACTAGACTTTAGAATAAAAACAAAAACTAACTGAAACTATATTGTGTACACACAAAACTAACTAAAATAAAATAAAAATATACAGAAAATGTCTTTAGTTTTAGTCTTTGTCAATTTGTCACACAACAAGCCTGAGGAGGAGGCACTGGTGCATGTGTTTATTGAGAATGAGAGTCTAAATGACTGTGAGTCGTGTTTGCGTGAATGGATGAACCTTAAAGCATACAATGTTGATTTCTTTATTTTAACTATTCCAATTCCTGTTCTTGATTCCTATCATCCTAACAGGTGAGGAAAGGTGCACATGACATCTGCACACTGAGTGAGGCAGATGTGTCCGGCACTGAACACCTAGTGAAGGCCCTCAAGCCCATGAAATTGGCCACCACCACAATGTCTGAGGAGAGCATGCCTACTCTCTCCGTCATCGCCCCACTACATGCACAGCTCCTGGCCGACTTCACCCCCGCACTAGAGGATGACCCGATGACCCGTGAAATCAAGCATGCCATGCGGGAAGATTTGAGGAAGACATATACATCTACAAAAGAGAGGCACACACTCCATACAGCATCTGCCCTCAATCTTTGCTTTAAAGCTCTTCCATTTCTTTCAGAGGATGAAAAAGTGGAGACATACAGTAGAGTGACTACAGAGGCTGCATCCCTCGAGGTAGTCTCTCTTTTGATATAAATAATTCTACTACTTTAGAGAATGATTAATTATCTGATTGATAGAATGCTTTGTATTAGAAAAATATGGCCAAACAAAAACAAAAAAATTGAATGCCTTAGTTTTATTGGGAAAGTTTTGTGTGAGTGTAAAATGCAGACTTGGAATGTTAAGTTAAAATGTAGGCCTTTGAATTACGATGATGCTTTTGTATTTGTTTAATAATTTTTTTTTGAACATTCTTTTTATTGAACATTTTCAAAATTATAACAGTCCAGCACAGTGCATATACACATTATTTGAGATATGTAGCAAATCCAGAATACAACCACAGCAATGATCTCAAAAGTCCTTAATACTGTAAGTCTAACAATTCAGGTAATTGCCCTCTGAGTTCTCAGATACTCCATCACTTTGCCAAACTTTACTGTAAAAAGGTCCTTCTGGCCGTTAATGTTGAATCTTAGTCTTTCCAGAGAAATATAGTCTGATATCAGAGATTTCCACAGATGTATTGAAGGAGGCTCATCTCCTACCCATTTGGTCATAACAGCCTTCCAGCCCAACATAAGCAAAAAATGTACAGTGTTCTTATGTGATCCTAATAATTCAGGGATAGATCCCAATAGACATAATATTGGATTAGGCTGTAATTGCTGCTTGATTATCACACTAACCTCAGCACGTACAGTTTGCCAAAACCGTTGAATCTTTTCACATTCCCAGAGGCAGTGAAATCTTGTCCCTAAAGTTGTCTTCATTTAGTATGTAGTATGTAGTAGTCTACATTTTGGGCAGTTTGGAGAGGCTCCTGCTGTATATTTACTATACATATATGGAGATATAAAGACATTTTGTAAGATATTGTATTGCATTTCTCTGAATCTGTTACATATGGATATTTTCAAAGGTAAAAGTAAAATTTCCTCCCATATTTCAGTGTCTATTGTTGTTTTCAACTGAGTCTCCCATGATTTCCGTAGGAATGATAGTCTGTCTGTATTCAAATGTTGCAGCTTGGAATAAAATTTGGATACAAAATGACCTTGTTTAAGACTATCTAAAAGAGTCTTTTCTAATAAGTTAAAGTCATCTGGAAGATTGAGAGTATCCATTTTAGTATGTACATAGTGTCTGACCTGAAGGTATTTGTAAAATTCTTTCGTTTGTAGTTTGTATGTAGCCTGTAAGGACTTGAATGTTTTAAATTTTCCCCTATCCCAAAGATCATAAATATGGTGAATTCCTGCTTCATACCATTTCTGAAAGTTAGATCCAGTGCTCCCTCTGGTTAAATCAGGATTATCAGTCATTGTTGTTAAACAACTTAATTTATGTTTAGTACCAAATAATTTCCGTAGAGACTTCCAAGTACTACTCACATTAGTAATTAGAAAATTGTCTTTCGCCATAATTGGTAGTTCGCTCCTGCGTTTATTGAGTAAGTTAATAGGAGAGTACAGTTTGGAGAAGGTTGCTTCAATCTCAAACCATGGTGGCTTCGGTTGAGCAGTTGCCCATATTGAAATAATTCTGGCTTGCATTGAGGTTGTGTAGTTTGTAATGTTGGGGAGGCCCCAACCTCCTTGTTCTTTTGGTAGTTGTAAAATATCTAATTTAATTTTAGGCTTCCTGCCAGCCCATATAAAGTCAGAGAGAGCTTTATTTATATCTTTAATGTTGTTTCTCTTCAGAGATATGAAAAGCATAGATAGAGGATAAATAATTTTGGGGAGAATTGTCATCTTAATAAGACTGACTCTGCCAAGAAAGGATACAGGGAGCTTTTTCCAACTTAACATTTTGTCCTTAATGTGTTTTACCATGGGGTTAACATTTTCAGCATAAAGTTGACTAATTTTAGGTGTTATTTTAACCCCCAGATATGTGAATCCATCTGGTGCCCAGCGAAAGGGTTTTACAAAGTCAGGTTCATGCTCAAATGAAAAACCGAGAGGCATGATTTCAGATTTTGTAAAATTAACCTTGTATCCAGACATTTGACCGAACTCTTTCACACAATTGATTAGTGCAGATATTGAGTTTGGTGGGTCTGTTAATGTCAGGAGGATATCATCCGCGTACAGTAGAATTTTGTGCTGTGTTGTTCCTATCACCGTTCCTTTGATATTGGAGGTTTGCCGGACAGCAATTGCTAATGGCTCTATAGCTAAAGAAAACAACAGAGGTGATAGTGGTGACCCTTGAGCTGTGCCTCTGTTAAGTTGAAATTGGGCAGAAATTAAACCATTTGTTGAGACTAAGGCAGTGGGCATTTTGTATAAAAGCCGTACCCATCAAACAAAATCTGATTGAAAGCCAAATCTTTTCAACACTTTAAGCATGTATTTTCGCTCAATACGATCAAATTAGACAGCAGAACAGCAGAAAGCCTCTCCAGAGGAGCTTACAGTCTGGAGAGAAAGAGGAGCAGTAAAGACAGAGGGTATGTGGGGGTCTCCAGATGGGAGACCTGCACTGCCCCCAGGGCTGAGGAGATCAGTCCTTCAAGAAGCTCATGGTGTGACTCACTGTGGGAAAACGCAAATGGCGCGATATCTCACTCATTTGTGGCACCCGTTTTTGCCAGCAATGATTGAGAATCACGTCCAAGAATGTAAGATATGTACAGAATACAATGTTAGACCCACGGTGAAACCACATCAGGGGGAGATTTCCCCTCCCTAAACTCCCAGGTCAAGAGGTCATTATTGACTATACAGACATGCTAGAGAGAGTGGGAGGATACAGGTGTCTTCTGGTGGCAGTGGATGCATACACTGGTTGGCCAGAAGCCATACCTGCCAAATCAGAGGATGCAAAGACAGTAATCAAATTTCTGATAAATCAATATATCCCCAGGCACGGGTTCCCCAAACAAATCAGATCTGATAACGGGACTCACTTTAAAAACAAAGACCTACGGCAGGTAGAGAAGGCATTGGGGCCAAAACATACATTTGGCACAGTCTATCATCCTCAGTCACAGGGCAGAGTGGAAAGAATGAATCAGTCTATTAAGGGAAAAATAGGCAAGATTTGTGCCCAGACTAAAATGACTTGGGTGGATGCACTACCCCTAGCTCTATTATCCATCAGGAGCTCTGTTAACTCACTGACAGGTTTTACTCCATATGAGCTGAAAACAGGGCAACAGTTCCTGGGACCGGGAGCTGGGATTCAAACTACAGAAGAGGAAGAAAGTCCTCTAAAATATAAACCGTATTATGACCAACTAACAGCATTGGTGTCAGCTTTCTCCAAACAGGTGACAGCAGCTCGGGAGGGAGCAGAAGGAAAGGGGCACCCAACATCAGAGTGGGTCCTGCTCAAGGTGATTAAAAGAAAGTGGTCGGAGCATAGGTGGACTGGCCCCTACAAAGTTGTGGAACGGACGTCCCACGCCGTCAAACTACAGGGAAAAGGTGACACATGGTATCACTGGAGTCAGTGTGCAGTGGCAGAGACACCTGCCCGAACACTGGAAGACATAAGAGACAATAAAAAAAAAAAAAAACAACTCACTCACACCTACATTTACTCTTAGTTCAGCATAAGTGCGGTAAAGATATCCTGTGATCAATGTGAAGGTTAGAAGCTCCTCTGAAGCAACACTTTGCCCAGAGTACGATTGAATATAGCAGGCCAGGATATACTGAAAGTCTGCTTGCCACATTTTTATATTTACACTCCATATTTACCTTTACTTTTTACATTTACATTCATTTATGCATTATAGAGGAAATGATGAGATTGTTGGGAATAGAGCAACGCCACCATAAGTGGTGTTGGCTGGGAGGCTTTGTATTGACCTGTGTTATTTATATTTTGAGTCTTCCCCCAGAGACAAAGCCACAGAGCAACCACGAAACCGAACCAAAAGAAGTGCGGGAACAGGCAGACCTTCCGACAGCTGCATAGATAAGTATGAACTATACGAGGGGAACAGCCATGGGATTTAAATTTGACCTGTGTTCTGTGATAAACTGTGGAGATAAAACCCTCCATTTATCCCTGCCATCTACCTGGACTGGCACGTGCGCACTGGTCCTGCTGGCAGTGCCTCTGGTCCTCTTAGGGCTGAGGGACTCCCAGGCCAGTTCTAGCAAAAAGAAAAGAGACACGTTTGACATTGGCTCTGACTCCATCACGTATATAGACGCCATAGGCGTTCCTCGTGGGGTTCCAGATCAATATAAACTGCGGGTTTTGAAAACATACCCATACTAGTTGCACTGTTTCCCATCACCCCTAACAAGAATGTTGACAGAATTAATTATGTTCATTACAATGTTCTCAGATTGGCTAACAGCACCAGAGATGCAGTTGGGGGACTCTCGGAGCAGTTGGCGGCCACCTCCCTAATGACAATCCAGAACCAAATTGCCTTAGATATGCTTTTGGCGGAGAAAGGGGGTGTCTGCTCTATGTTCTAGAGTCTCTGCTGCACTGTCATCCCAAATAACACAGCTCCAGATGGGTCAGTCACTAAAGCACTGGAAGGGCTACGTACACTGTCCGAAGAGATGCATGAGCATTCAGGTATCGATAACCCTATAGGCGGAGTGTTCAAACAATGGTTTGGTAAGTGGAAGAATCTAGTGGTATCGGTATTTTTGTCTCTGGTGGGAATGCTCGGGGTGTTAGCATTGTGTGGCTGTTGTTGCATCCCATGCATCAGGTCTCTCTGTGAAAGGATCATAGTGTCAGCAGTGGAGAGAAAACATCCACAACCCCCACCGTATCAGATGACTCAAATGGAGACGGCCACCCTATTGGGGGGAACCGCCGACAGATTCAGATTCAGATTCAGAAGAAGACAAAGTATGAGTGGTCTCATGTGTATGAGACCAAAAGGGGGAGTTATAACTTTTTGTTTCAAAAGAAACAAAAAGTGCAGTAATCACAAGACCTAAAAAGGGGGACCTGGATACATTGGGACTGAAAAAAAAAAAGTGGCCTCAGTCCTATAAGGCCAAAAGGGGGACTGTTGGGAATAGAATGATTTTATGTGTTTTACTATAAGTTGTGTTTCACTATATAAGTTTTAGATGTGTGAACAATGAGAATACTGAGATGATTTCAGCTGATCTGAATGTGTTTGTTTTGCAGAAGTGGAGAAGTACAGGAGAGGAAGAGACATGAAGTCTGAGGAGCACATACCGCAATGCTTAGATAATTAGTTTCATATATGGTAAAAAGAATAGTAAGTGATGTACAGATAGTAAGGTACAGCACGTGTAGGGAGTTGTGTTGTTCTCTTGTCTTTCAAAACAGGAACCACGCCCCCACCGCCAGCGGGAAGGAGTCAGATTAACAGGAGGCAGGGGCGTGGTGTGGTGAAGGAGGAAGTGGAACTGCCAATGAGAAGAGGACAACGCCTTGGGTGCACAATGACACTCTGTTACGCTCAAATATACTGGGTCAGGGGAAGGACAGGAGGTCAGACTTCGTGAACTGACACACCTTTGTTGTTCGTCAGGGACGTGAAGTTGAGACCCAGAGCTCTGTAATTTTATTCCTTTACTGCTTAATAAACTACATTAACTGAGATCGAATATCTTCTCCTATTGCTTCATTAAAGAACACGCAGGACTGAGCTTACACATAGCACATTGGAGAGTAGGATGAGACTCTTAGTCCAACAGACTCCACCGAGTCAAGCCGTGGTGCATTAGCCGCTGCATTATCCTCCAAGTCAGACACTCGCTGTTCCACCGTCCCCAGTCTGTCCACTAGCTTGTCATGCTTTTCTGACATCTCTGTGACTGGTTTCAGAATATTATCAAGTGTAGTGTCCAGCATCTTCTTAATATTATGCGTCACCTGCTGAACCACTGTGTCATCGCTAGTGGGGCAGGCGGACTCGGTACAGGATTCTGGCTCTTCTTTGTTAGCTAGCTCTGGCTCTGTGTCGTCGTCTGGGTTAGCTAGCGCTTCGCTAGCCGCCGACTTGTTGTTCTTTTTCCAATTATCTCTCTTCTTAGGCATAATAAAAAAGTTTTCCAGCGACACGTCCAGCGTCTATGTAGGTTTGGTGATAGTTTAACCCCAGTTTTAGTAACGGGCAAACCGAAAAATATTGTTTTAGTTAAATCCAGTGAGGAGACCGACAGCGGTGCGTCTATCCTCCTTGGTGCATCACGTGACCCCCTCCTTGTTTAATAATTTTGAAATGTGAATGCTTTAACCTGTCTTATTTTACTGTTTCCCTGTGTCAGGTGGTGAGACAAGAGGCTGAAGTCCCTGAGGGGGAAGGTGATGACATGGCTGAGGGGCATGATGATGGTGAGGAGGATGATGCAGTTGAGAAGGCTCGAGATGAAGTCCTGAACCTGGAGGAGGACAGCCCCTCCACGCCCTCCACCTCAAGACCATCTTCTCTGACTGCACTGCTGGGCCAAACCTTTAGTGTTGTTGTTACCACAGTGGAGCCCAAGTCGGCACAAACCAGGGCTGAGGAAGAGGTTCGCATGTATCTGGAGGCCTCTCACTTCCTCTCACCAATGACCCCGTTGAGTGGTGGAGCACCAACGATCATGTGTATCCTCTCCTAGCCAAGCTGGCCAAACGATACTTATGTATCCCAGGTACGAGCATTGCTGCAGAGAGAGTGTTCTCCACTGCGGGGGACATTGTGTCAGCACAACGGAGCACACTCACTCCACAACATGTAGACCAGCTGGTCTTCCTCCATAAGAATCTGGTCGTTCCAGATCAATGAATGTTCAGAACAACTTGATCACTCACAAGTTATAGTGTGTTGTGTTCTGTCACTGTGTTCTGCAGTATATAAGCTACAGTAAGTTGGTTCTACCTCTAAAGGAAATAAGCCTTCCATTTAAAGGGCCAGTGTGTAATATTTGGCCTGGTTTATTATCAAATCTGAATCTGAATATTCTACCCATTAATATGTTTATATAAGTGTACAATCACTATAAAATAAAATTCGTTTGGTTTTCGTAGCCTTATAAATATGCTTTTATATATATACAGTACAGGCCAAAAGTTTGGACACACTTTCTCATTCAATGCGTTTTCTTTATTTTCATGACTATTTACATTGTAGATTCATACTGAAGGCATCAAAACTATGAATGAACACATGTGGAGTTATGTACTTAACAAAAAAAGGTGAAATAACTGAAAACATGTTTTATACTCTAGTTTCTTCAAAATAGCCACCCTTTGCTCTGATTACTGCTTTGCACACTCTTGGCATTCTCTCGATGAGCTTCAAGAGGTAGTCACCTGAAATGGTTTCCACTTCACAGGTGTGCCTTATCAGGGTTAATTAGTGGAATTTCTTGCTTTATCAATGGGGTTGGGACCATCAGTTGTGTTGTGCAGAAGTCAGGTTAATACACAGCCGACAGCCCTATTGGACAACTGTTAAAATTCAAATTATGGCAAGAACCAATCAGCTAACTAAAGAAAAACGAGTGGCCATCATTACTTTAAGAAATGAAGGTCAGTCAGTCCGGAAAATTGCAAAAACTTTAAATGTGTCCCCAAGTGGAGTCGCAAAAACCATCAAGTGCTACAACGAAACTGGCACACATGAGGACCGGCCCAGGAAAGGAAGACCAAGAGTCACCTCTGCTTCTGAGGATAAGTTCATCTGAGTCACCAGCCTCAGAAATCGCAAGTTAACAGCAGCTCAGATCAGAGACCAGATGAATGCCACACAGAGTTCTAGCAGCAGACCCATCTCTAGAACAACTGTTAAGAGGAGACTGCATGAATCAGGCCTTCATGGTCAAATAGCTGCTAGGAAACCACTGCTAAGGAGAGGCAACAAGCAGAAGAGATTTGTTTGGGCCAAGAAACACAAGGAATGGACATTAGACCAGTGGAAATCTGTGCTTTGGTCTGATGAGTCCAAATTTGAGATCTTTGGTTCCAACCGCCGTGTCTTTGTGAGACGCAGAAAAGGTGAATGGATGGATTCCACATGCCTGGTTCCCACTGTGAAGCATGGAGGAGGAGGTGTGATGGTGTGGGGGTGTTTTGCTGGTGACACTGTTGGGGATTTATTCAAAATTGAAGGCACACTGAACCAGCATGGCTACCACAGCATCCTGCAGCGACATGCCATCCCATCTGGTTTGCGTTTAGTTGGACGATCATTTATTTTTCAACAGGACAATGACCCCAAACACACCTCCAGGCTGTGTAAGGGCTATTTGACCAAGAAGGAGAGTGATGGAGTGCTGCGGCAGATGACCTGGCCTCCACAGTCACCGGACCTGAACCTAATCGAGATGGTTTGGGGTGAGCTGGACCGCAGAGTGAAGGCAAAGGGGCCAACAAGTGCTAAACACCTCTGGGAACGCCTTCAAGACTGTTGGAAAACCATTTCAGGTGACTACCTCTTGAAGCTCATCGAGAGAATGCCAAGAGTGTGCAAAGCAGTAATCAGAGCAAAGGGTGGCTATTTTGAAGAAACTAGAATATAAAACATGTTTTCAGTTATTTCACCTTTTTTTGTTAAGTACATAACTCCACATGTGTTCATTCATAGTTTTGATGCCTTCAGTGAGAATCTACAATGTAAATAGTCATGAAAATAAAGAAAACGCATTGAATGAGAAGGTGTGTCCAAACTTTTGGCCTGTAATGTATATATATATATATATATATATAGCAAGGGCCTTGCTTTAGAGAGGTCGCCATCTTGCACTGCCATGTATGTACGGAAGACCGAGCGGACAATCCAGCCAGCCAGAGAACACATTTCGCGTGTATATATAAACCAACGAAGACAGCGGAAGGAAGGAAGGAAGAAGGAGGAGGAAACAGCAGAGAGTGTTAGTAATTCGTAGATAGAGAGTAGTGAAAAGTTTTTTTAGTTATAAAGTTTGCGAATGGACCACACTTACCACGCAACAGGAGAGAATGAACCCGAACCGTCATCTGCAAGGAAAAGAAGACGCAACTTCACTCCTTGTGATGCACTCTCTGCGGCGCCTTTCCTCCTGATGATATATCTCCCCAACGATGGTAGCACCGAATCCCATTCTGTGCAGCCAAATGTGAGCAGAGGATTCAGCCTCTCTTCTCGCCCGCTCAGTGTACTCTGGCTCTCATCTGTATGCTTCAGCTCAAACAGGTATGGCTCTGGGTCTGTGTCCGCCACAAGAAACTCTTCAAAATTGCGTTCAAAGTCGTCCATTGCAGCTACTATAGTCCGGAGATATCGCTAGGCTAAATAAACAGCTGAGCTCTGTTTAGAGGCTACGCTGTCAGTCAGTGTGCGGGCTGGAGATTGGTGGAGCAGAGGGGGAGGGGGTGCCCGCTAGGTATAGTAAACGAGAATGTGTGTATGGAGTGTGTGTGTTACGCTAGAAGAGTCAGAGTTTGGGACGGAGTCTTTTACCCCCTGGAGTGTTACCAGAGTTTTTGGAGTGCTCAAATAAACAGGCCTTTTTCCCGAACGCTCCTCTGGTCTCCTGCTCGAGAGGGATTCATTACAATATCGTAAGATGGTTTAGATTTCTAAATAAACATTCACCTCGTCGCTAGATAGACCTACTCCTGAAAAACTCGTGTGCGCAAGGCTTTTTGTCCCTACAAGGCCACCGTCATTTACCCGATGGGAGGGGTGAGCGAGTGAGCCCTGCAATCTAGAATTTGACCACTGATGTCACTGTTATCAGCGGTTTTCAACCCATTTTACACACTGGCCCTTTAATTGTTGTTGTCATGATAGTGCAAAGAATCTGGTCATTCTAGACCACTGATTGTTGTTTAGTATTACTTGATCAGTCACAACACAATGTGTTGTGTTCATTTCTGTGTTCTACAGTATATAAGCTAGTAAAGCTACAATAAGTTTTTCCATTTAAGTTCAGTTGTCATGAAGGTGCAAGGCGTTACACAGCTGTGAACACATAAAGTTCTAAAGCTGCATTTTTGTTCTGCAGGAAAAAAAAAACTCCAAATGTGGACATATTTGCAAGTGTGGACATTTGTTTTCAGTTAAAACAAATAAGTCTGAAGTTACAACTACGGAGCCTTTGTGCTCCACTGTCTCTCAGATTAACTCATATCGCAGCGGTGCCTGGATAGCGTGACGTGTGTGGTTGTGCTGCTGCCGTGGTCCTGCCAGATGCCTCCTGCTGCTGCTGCCATCATTAGTCATTAGTCATACTTCTACTGTTATTATACACATATGATTATTGTCACACATGTATACTGCCAGATATTAATCTATACTTTAAACATATTGTACCACAGTAGCCAGAACTATAACTATAATATTATTACTTTCATTAATGTTGTTGTAAGCTACTGTCATTACCGTCTGTCCTGCATCTCTCTCGCTCTCTCTCTCTCTCTCTCTCTCTCTCTCTGTCTCTCTCTGTCCCATTGTGTCATACGGATTACTGTTAATTTATCATGTTGATCTGTTCTGTACGACATCTATTGCACGTCTGTCCGTCCTGCAAGAGGGATCCCTCCTCAGTTGCTCTTCCTGAGGTTTCTACCGTTTTTTTTTTTGCCCCGTTAAAGGGTTTTTTTGGGGGAGTTTTTCCTTATCCGCTGTGAGGGTCCAAAGGACAGAGGGATGTTGTATGCTGTAAAGCCCTGTGAGGCAAATTGTGATTTGTGATATTGGGCTTTATAAATAAAATTGATTGATTGATTGATTGAATAAATACTATAATAATACGCTGTCAGTTTTTCATTTTGTTAGTTGTGTTAGGTCTGTTGCGTTCATTCTTTTCTAACCTAAGTTACATTTGTTAATTGACCTCTTTTATGGTACCAGCATTTTGAGAATTTTTGTAAATATTATTTGCTACTTGTTAAAATAAAACTCTTTTTTCTGGAAAACCACCTGTGTTTCTCATGCCTGCCAACTCGGTCCCTCACAATCATAAAATTTGTCATATTGTAGCGAGGCAGTAACTTATAAAAGGAACATTTAACTGAAGCTGTTTTTCAACCACACCCATGCCATACAACTACAGCAAAAGACACCTCAAACATTTCAGATGGGTTTGAAAATGAACTATATTGCTTATGGAAATGAGGAACTCCGGACGGCACTCTGTCAGAAGACTCCACTCACAAATATCCGCATGGGACCGAGCTTGAAATGCGATGATGCCGGTGTGTATTTCCAAAGCGCTGTCAATCACAAAGGGGTTCCACCTTTTAGACAATTCCTCCAATCATCATGCATACACCGAGTGTCCTCTCACGCCTACCGCTCCATTACGTCCCACGGAACCAAAGCCTCCCTGGAAGTGACGATTTTGTCGCATTAACCAATGACCGTCTTGTTTTGGTCTACTCTTATTTATACTCTAAAATGTTTTTTTGTCTGTATTGCAATAGCAATACTACTGCACTATTTGTATTTTTAAAGGCAGCAGCATGACATTTTTCTTTATCTTGATTAAATATCTGTGCTGTCATATTTGATCAAAAAAAATCAAAGCTACATTTCATCCTCCCTGTTAAAAATTAACAAACAAAACGACCACAGCTGACAACAGTGTGGATTAAAAGGCTGCTTATATGGATTGTGTTCACCTGGATTAACCTGTCTCATGTCCTCCATCCAGTAACTCAGATCCTTTGATATAGGCAGCAAAACTTTTCCAGCGACGTTTCCACATCTCCAAGCCACCACCAGCATTACACCTTCACCTGGATATTGCATCTAATTTTCGTTGGAAATACATATACCATGGATCCTGATGGAGCTTCATTTTTGATGACTCAAATCCAGTACGTTCTTTCTGGTCTTCCACTTCTCTTCCCTCAAGAAAGTCCCAGCGGACTGTTGACCACAGTGCTAGCTAACGTGACCAGGTCGGCTAGCGACAACCCTGGCAATAACAATCTCACCTTTGGGTTGTTTAACACCCACTCCCTGACTAATAAGGGACCTCTACTTTATGATCTTTTGTTAGGTCGTAAGTTAGACTTTTTGTGTCTGACTGAGATATGACAGCAACCCAATTACTTTTCATAGCTTAACTAAACTATACCTCCGGGGTTTGTTTACACCTGTCAACCGCATGCCTCTGGCAGGGGGGGTGGTCTCGCGATACTCCACAAGGATAAGTGGAAAGTGTCGACTGCAACTGTGCTTATGTATGTTTCATTTGAGTCCATTGTCCTACAAATCAATGGACCCATTCCTACCATACTAGCCACTGTTTACCAACTGCCCAAGCCCAATACTGAATTTTGAATGAACTTGCTGCTTTTTTTAACCTTTTTATGCTCGCTGTCCCCTAATTTAATATTGCTGGGTGATTTCATTATATACGTGAACACTGTCAACAATGACTTTACATTTTGTCTGGACAGTTTTGGACTACAGCAATATATTGACTTTCCCACACACACATTATGGATCTCATCTGCTGCTCTGGTGTAACTCCCCTCTGCTGTATAGCATCTGATTTGCCGGTCCATATCATCACCCATTCTGGCCCGTGGTTTACACCGGAATAACAGCAGCTTAAAGCTAAAGGCCGTCGTCTGGAACGCCTTTATGCTAAAACTGGCCTTGTGGTGCATAATGACATGAATAATAGCCACCTACTTCATTATAAGGATGCTCTTTCTAAAGTTAAATCAACATATTATGCACATTTAATCCAGTCAGGTGAAGGTAACATTTGATCCCTTTTCTCCTCTGTTAAAGCCCAACTTGCAGATTGGAGACCATGGTGAATAAATAGGAAAATGATGTAGAAACTCGATTAAAACAAAAAACAAAAAACATATACACACTACAGTGACTTTTGGGGTCATTTTTGTGAGTGAATTTTGCTTCAGCATCTAAAAACCCACTAACCGGACGTGACGTAGCGTAAGGGAGTCTGGCCGAGTTCGATTGAGTGTAACATTAATAAACATGGATCCCAGTACTAGTTTTGAGACTGAAGAGGTTGAAAATGTACATTCATATGCATATGACGGCCCACAGGCTTATAATTATGAGCCTGCTAGGCGCCCAAGAGACCAGGAACAGATCAGGGTTAGGAGAAATAACGGCCACAGGAGAGAAATAGAGCTGTGGTGTGAGGAGAACCAGTGGAGAACTGGGCAGGTGTCTTGGTGAGCGACCAGCGTTAGCTAACGACTGCTAACGATGTCTAACGCTGTGTTCACATCACAACATTAAGTTTGCCATCACGTATTTGGTTGTAACAAAGCTACCAATAGTTCTGCCAGTATTAGATAACTAATGCTACTTACCCATAACAGAAACTAATGCGCAAATATCTGCTTGTATCAGACGTATCTTGCTATGCGTGTTATAACTCCGCATTACGGTGTATTGATGTCCGCAGGGGAGAGAGGGAGAGAGAGATACGAGGATTTCTTGATAATTTTTTGTATGATAGGTGCTTGTGTGGGAACTGCCAGCCCATGTCCTCAGCTGTGAAGAGTATGTGCTGCAGGGAGGTGGATGCCTTCTGGGCTCTGGTGGAGAATCTGACCCCCAGACCAGACATAACATGCCTCACACTGCCCATCAACCCTCATGCCGCCCGCTCCCGTCTCAAACACGGAGACCTCCCTCTCCGCGGAAGTACTAACTCACAAGTTTACTACCGCTCAGACTCACTACCACCTACTACTGCGCATTGGACAGAGGCAGGGTCAAGGACGCAGAGTCCCTCTCGTGAGGTAGTATCAGGCGATGTTGAAAAAAAGCGTTTTTAGAAGAGGAGCTAAAAAGAGCCACTTTTTCCTCTGAATTTGTGCCCTTATGTCGTGTAAACCATAATAAATTCTGAATTAACTTCTCATATGGTAATTTTCAGACAAGGTTATGTATATATTTTTAAAAAAAATAACCTGCAAGTTGCACTTCCGAGGCACTCCTCAGTGTGCGACCCGCTGCAGTCTACCTTCTGTTTTTAATGTTTTTTAATGTTTTTTTATGTTTTTAACGTCTTGTTTTCAAACATCTTTCTGTAGAGTGTGTGCCGGAGTACGTCCGAGACTCAAAAGCCTGAGTCTTGACAACCGCCACCGGCTCCCTCCGCTGCCGACAGTTCTGCTGTCAAACGTTCAATCTATCCGGAACAAGGTGGATGAACTTGAAGCGTGGGCCAAAGTTAAACGGGAGTTCAAAGAAACTTGCCTCCTGGCCTTTACTGAAACTTGGCTCTCTGAGATGGACCAGGACAAGGACCTGTTTCTAAGCGGGTTTGGCAGCCTACTTCCGCTTGACAGGTCATCGGAGATCACCAAGAAGAGACGAGGAGGAGGAGTGTGCTTTTACATTAACCAGAGGTATTGTAAAACTGTTGTGGTTCGGGAGAAGATATGCACTCCTGATATCGAACTTCTGTCTATCTCTCTCCATCCTCACTACCTGCCCCGAGAGTTTCAACAGCTGTTTTTTACAGTTGTTTACATCCATCCACGAGCTGACGTGCGCGCTGCTGCTCAGCTGATTGCTGACGTCACACATAGGCTAGACACTATCTGCCCTGACGCCCCCAAATTTGTCCTCGGGGATTTTAATTGGTGCACCTTGGATAAGACTCTGAGGACTTATGAACAATATGTGTCTTGCGCCACCACACAAAAAATACAAAGATAGACTTGTGTTATGGATCTGTGAGTCCCTGCTGATGCCTTCTCTTGGATCCTCATATCATAACAGTGTCTATCTTATGCCTTATGCGTGCTTTGATTGTACCGACTGGCAGTGCTTTTATGATGCTTGTCAGGATATTGATGAATTGTGTGACACTGTCTCTTCTTACATCTCATTCTGTGTGGACACAACTATCACAATTAAAAAGGTCGCTACATATCCAAATAACAAACCATGGATAACTAAAGAGCTCAAATCGGTCATCAATAAAAAGAAAAGGACTTTTTATGCCGGTGATCCTCTGGAGATGAAGGCCGTCTCCAGAGAAGTAAAGGCTGATATAGCCAAGGCCAAAATGAACTACAGGAAAACAATTGAAATGAAATATAGTAGTGGTGACCTACCAGATACTTTTAATTCTTTTTTCTCTCGTTTTGAGAGGCCTGATTTTATTCCTAAAGTTACCAGGTTGAGAGACTCCCTTGTACCCCTAACTGCCATTATCATATCCCAAGAACTTGTCACAGCCTTATTTAAGAAAACAAATATGAGGAAAGCTGCTGGCCCTGATAGCATCTGTGGGCGCACTCTGCATTATTGTGCTGAACAGCTCGGTGGGGTGTTTTCCTATTTATTTCAGTTGTGTGCTGACAGTTGTCAGCTACCATACATCTGGAAAACTTCTACAATAATACTAATCCCAAAACTAAAAAATCCCAAAGAGCTTAGTGAGTTCAGACCTGTCTGTCTTACTTCACTAGTGATGAAAAACTTTGAACAGATTTTAAAGGATAAACTTGACCCCTTACAGTTTGCTTATCAAACAGGCAAGGGTGTAGAGGATGCCAAACTCTTCATCCTCGACAGAGTGTACAGGCATTTGGAGAAACCTAAATCTCATGCAAGGATTTTATTTGCTGACTTTTCTTCTGCTTTTAATAAAATGCAGCCTCACCTTTTGATAGACGGACTTGCTTCTTATTTCAACTTACCTGATCAGCTTTTATTGTTGCTTTTAAATTTCTTAACCGACAGAAAGCAGCAGGTTTTAGTAAATGGAACTAAGTCCGATGTGGTGGTGTCAAATACGGGTTCACCCCAGGGCTGTGTTCTTTCTCCCTTGCTTTTTATCTTGTACACAGACAGTTGCAGGTCTACAAAAGAGGGCAGCTACCTGGTTAAATTTTCTAATGACACAGCACTGTTATCACTTCTTCATGATTCTGAGTCCAACCATGGTGGTGCCCTCACTGACTTTATTAACTGGTGCGATGATAACCTCCTTGACTAAAGAAATTATCATTGACTTCAGAAAAAATAAGTCAGAACCTGAAGTCAGCATTATACACAGCCAGGATGCTGAAATTGTGGATAACTATAAATACCTGGGAACTGTATTTGATTCGCAACTGAAGTTTTGATGTAAACACAGACACAATTGCCAAGCGTGGACAGCAAAGAATCTACCTTCTGTGAAAGCTGAACTCTTTCAATGTTTGTAACTCAATGCTGTGTGTTTTTTACCAGTCATTTATTGAAAGTCTTCTAACATTCTCATTTATCTGCTGGTATAATGGCCTATCAGTGAAGGATAGGAACAGCTTATGTAATATTGTTAATGTCTGTTCCAAAATAATTGGAGCCCAGCAGAGAGACTTGCATTCCCTCTGGGAGAAACGTGTGGCCCCAGTGTTTCCCATTAATTAACGAAACTATGGCGGCCCGCCATAGTTTAATTTGACCCGTCATAGTTTCTAAATAAAAGATTTAGGCTGCCGAATGTATTGACTTCTCATGATATAAATAATATCTCGAACGCCGTAGCGTTTTGTGCCGATGTGCTCAGGCTGTCAGATCCAGCGCACAACAGTGCGAGCCTTTCACTCGACTAAAAATACGTGTGTGCGAACTGTGAAAAATATTTAGGGGCACATGTGCGCATAAAAAAAAATCAGCCGAAGCAGCTTATATTTTTGTCAATAAAAATATATGATAATCTAACCGCAAATGTTGGAGGAACTCCAGCCGCCTTCCCTCTTCCCCGTGTGACACGGTTATGGACGGTTTTCCAAGCCACTGTCGGCACAATGAATATAAGTTCCACTGTCGGCAGCGTGGAAATAGGTCAAAGGGCTCTAGTTTCCCGGCGCAGCGCAGGGTGGTGAACCCCGCGCAGAGCTAGTTTCAAGCAGCGCAACCCGAGGCGTGCTCAGTTTGGTAGTTTGGCAGACCGAGGTGCGCTGAGATGAGTGTGGTGGCGCAGCAGGGGGAGGTGTTGACAGATCCAGCTTGGTGCAGTGACAGTTTCGTGCCAAAAGGCTTCGCCGAAGGTGCGCTAAAAGCTCGCCATCTGAAACCAGGTCTACTGTCAGCGCAGGGGGAGCGCAGCCGGTGTAAGCCGAAGTTTGGCTGACCAGCGGACAGTGCGCACACGTCACCAAAACCTCACAGGCAGGTTTCCAGAATATCAGGCACATTAACGATGCAATAAATAGCCACAAAACTACTATTCAATGCAACTATCTGCAAACAGCACATAAATGTATCTCTATATCGACTGTCCCATCACATCTGATGTCAGATCAAAGGGATTGGCACCGTTTGGCACGTTTGTCACGCGTAATGGAAACCCAACCTGATTTGATTAAACAGCTGCAAACTAATGAGTTCACATCCCTCTCAGTCAACCACAAACAGCCACAGCATCAGATAGAGAGTATATATTCAGCATCTGTCATCTTAGAAAACTCAAAAGAAAAGAAACAGAGTGAGACTGAGAAAGAGAGAGAGCGCGCGCATGAGAGAAACGCAACATTAATTTACAATTGTGGTGACCTCCTCCCAGGCTACTGTTGCATCATCAGCCCGTGGAGGTCTGCTCGCAGTTCCGTATATTCGGACACTGCGAGCTTGGACCTCCCGGACCAAAACATCAGGTTCCTCCTGGGAGAAGTTTGGCCGTCTGACGCTGCTGCTCTCTTCTGCCATGGCGAATTGAGTAAACTCTCATTACGCCTTCGCGCGGCGCATTTAAGGGCGAGGAGAGGGGCTCATTTGATTGGTGTGATGTGTGTAAAACCCACTCCACGCCTTCTCTCCTCCCTCTTTCCAACTTGCGCAGGTAGGAGGGACAGAGGTGGGACAGACGAGTAGCCTAGCTGCACCAGCGAGCACGGTGTGCCAAACTTGCAAAATCCGCCTGGCCACACCCAGTTGGCGAAGCGCAGTTGCGGTGCGCCCCGCCTCACCCGGTCTGCGAAACTAGAGCCCAAAGTGTGGAGAAGAGGGACCAGGAAAAGCGGCGGACCTCTGGGGAAGCCTGCTCCGTTCTCCCCGCAGTTAGGGACCGTTCGCCATGGTACTGCTGCTGGGCAGGGTGGAAATAAGTCCTGCAGAGTTACAGAGGACCTGGAGAATATTTTAGGATAGTAATAACATTAAAGACAAAATTAAATTGCAATACTTTTTCAAAACTTGATGATTTTACCTTTCTGTACATTTTGTATACAAATTCATTTCAATTTACAATGTTCAAAATTTTCTTTCTTTTATTGATTGTACTAATTTATGAATCAGCACTGAACTTGAACTGCACTTGGTCCTTGTGTGCACCTCTTGCCCATATACTGTCCGATTGTCTCTGTTGTTTGCTGCTGTTGTAAGATGGTTGTTTGTGTTTGTGTCTGTGCTCTGGGTAGACTGGAACTGAATTGTCTTTTTTAGGACAAATAAAGTCGTCTGAATCACTTTAACAATCTTCTATGGCCACCAGATACTCTTGCTGTTTTCCACTGCCCAGTGTAACACCTTTATGAACTTTTTTAATGTCAAAATTGATAATATTCACCAGCAACTGACCACATCTGACAATTCTACTTACAGTTTACGTGATTTGCTTTTCTATGCTCCTCCCATGCCTCCCAATCTAGTTTTAAACTTCCAACAGTTGCTGAAATATCTTCATAAATCCAAATCATCTACCTGCCTGTTAGACCCCCTTCCAACTCACCAGGTTAAAATCTGTCTTCCTTCCCTCTCCTACTTAATAACTGAGATTGTACATTCCTCTCTTAACTCTGGTCTTGTGCCCCCATCTCTCAAAACTGCTGCTATAACTCCAATACTAAAGAAACCTGGTGCAGATCCTAACAGTTTGATTTATCATTCCACTCTAAAATACTTGAAAGATCAGTTGCAGCTCAGATCCACACTCACCTTAGTCACAACAATTTGTTTGAACAATTTCAGTCTGCTTTTTCCTCCTTTCACACTAATGACCTCTTCATGGTAGCTGAGTCTAGGCTTTTAACTATTCTTGTTCTTCTTGATCTGAGTGCAGCCTTTGAAACCATTTCACATAACATCCTTCGAGAGACTCGCTACCATTGGTATCACTGGCACTGCTCTTGACTGGTTTAAATCATATCTCTCTGGCTGCACTAATTTTGTTCAAATCAAAAATTTCAGATCCGACTCTTTTCCAGGTACTAGTGGTGTTCCTCAGGGCTCTGTTGTAGGTCCCCTTTTATTTATTATCTACCTTCTACCTCTCGGCCATGCCTTTAGAAAATGTGGTATTCATTTTCACTGTTATGCTGATGACACCCAGCTCTATCTGTCCACTAGGCCTGCTTTGGGTGTCATCCTGAACAGTATGGTGTCCTTTGAGGCCCACATCATTAATGTTACTCGGTCTGTATACTTTCGTCTACAAAATATTAATCATCTTCGCCCATCACTTACACCTCAGAGCGCTATTATCCTCATTCATTCTTTGGTTACCTCCCGTATTGATTACTGCAATTCTGACCTCTTTGGTCTCCTTCTCAAGTGTCTTCATAAACTCCAGTTGGTCCAGTATTCAGCCATCCATATCATTACCAGAACCCGCTCTATGGATCATATCACCCCTGTTCTTCAGCAACTTCACTGGCTTCCTGTTAAATATCGAATCGATCTTAAGATTCTGCTTCTCACCTTTAAGGCCCTTCATAATCAAGCCCCTTCCTACCTGTCTGAACTCCTTCATATCTACACACCCTCCCATAATCTAAGATCCTCTTCTGCAATCCAAGTCACATCACCATCTGCCTGCTTGACTACCAAGGGTTCTAAAGCCTTCAGCCTTTCTGCCCCCCCGCCTCTGGAACTTTCCCCCCACAACAGTCACAATATTGATTCCCTTTTCACTTTCAGATCCCGTCTAAAAACACACCTTTTTAAACTAGCATATTTAGTCTGATTTAATGGTGACACACATATTGAGTCTTCCCCTAATGATGGTTTCATTATGATGATTTTATATCTAATATTTATAATTGTGACTTTTGTCCAGTCATTTTATTAACTTTTTTGTATATTATTGAATTGTTTGATTTTATGATCTGTAAGGTGTCTTTGAGTGCTCTGAAAGGTGCCTATGAATAAAATGCATTATCATTATTGTTATCATTATATCCCATCTGGTCTGGGAGTGCCTTGGGGTAGGAGGAGCTGGAAAACGTTGCTGTGGAGAGGGATGTCTAGGGTGTGTTGCTTGGCCTGCTGCCCCCACTACCTGGCCCTGGATAAGTGGATTAAAATGGATAGATTGATGGTTAGCTGAGACACCCAATTCAATTTTTTTTCAATTTTATTCATAAAGCCCAATATCACAAATCACAATTTGCCTCACAGGGCTTTACAGCATACAACATCCCTCTGTCCTTTGGACACCCATGTTGTTGCCTTTGAGACTGAAAAGAGTGTTACACTGTGGATTTGAGCAGTTAAACTGCTCCAGAATCCAACCAAAGAGCTAGCAGATCAGTCTAAATTTCTCAACTTTCACTATATTCCATCTAATTGTTTTCTGCCCTGTGAAAATTGTACTGTGTAGTTTTTTAACCATATTTGGCTGTTGTGTCTGTCAGCCTACTTTCTGGTTTGGTAGTTAAAAGGCTTCACACCCTTTTGTTAATCATGATTATTACTTACAATAGGTGTTGCAGGTTGATGTGTTGTGGTCCTCATTGTTGGTGAAGTGGAGGAACTGGTTTTTGTAGGTGTAGCGGGGAGACTCGGGAATCCATCAGTGCGGTCATTCATGAAGGTTATCACGGGGCTTGTAACATTAACCCAGAATGTCCTGTAATTCTGCACGAAGGATGCACTGCAAAGACACCCACATCATTTCTCATGAATAAAAGTCAAACACATGAGGATTATTAGTGTTATGAAGGTTAACAGTGATAGTATATGATTACTTTTTCTAACAGATATTTTAAACTGGGCAATAAAGCTAAAAAGACCTTGTTTTTATGTTTATGTACCCACTTCAAAAGATAAAATAATTCATGTTCTATGCCCATCCACTATATAATGGCACATCACAGAACTCCATATGCACCCCAGTGACACAGCAAAAAATATCTGGCATTGGCAGATGGGAATGGTAGGAACGAAAACGGAAATGAAGGTTATGCACTGCAACATTCCAGTAAGGAGAATAGTACAGAAATGGGCAGCAGTCCATGCACTGTCAGGCAAAAGGGAGAACACACAGTTAAATTGCATGATATCAACCACATGCTGAGTTGCTGCTGAGAACACTGCACACTGATTTCATTGGCAGATATGAGGCTGTGCAAATTCAAAGAAGAGAATCAATTAAAATCATCCCTCAAAACCAGCTTGCATAATGCCAAAAGAATGGAGCCTGGCTGGTCATAGACTCATAACCCAGCTTAGGAGTCACAGTTCAGTGTGAATTCAGTACAGTGGAAAAAAAAATAAGACAAAAATTCTAATACACAAGGATATGTTTCTTTTACTGGTATCACTTTATATCACAGCTCGGCAACAGTATGGCAGTTGCAATCTACGAACAACTAAATGGTTATATCACTGCAATATTTTGATTAAAAATGATAATATGGTGAAATTAAAGGACAACTTCGGTATTTTTCAACCTGGGCTCTATTTCCCCATGTGTATGTGTGCGTATGATTCATGGGTACCACTCGTTCTAAAATTGGTTCGGTATTGAGCCACGAAACGAGCTAAAACGGTAATGGGGGCAAATGCATCCAGTATAAAAGTGCTTTTTTCGCCACTGACCGGTTCAGATTGCCAGTGCTATCTCTGTAAATAGCATACGGTAGCGGCCCTGGGGCAGTGGTGAGTGTGAATGAGTGGAGTCAGCTGTCAGTCACTTTTTTGAGCAGAAAGGCGGAAGTTGTCCCCGCTTGGTAATGTAAATGAGTATGTGTGTGTGAAGTGTGTGTTACGCTAGAAGAGTCAGAGGACGGAGTCTTTTACGTGCTACCCCCTGGAGTGTTACCAGAGTTTTTGGAGTGCTCAAATAAACGAACGCAAGAACAGGATGTCGCGCAACACCCTGTACAGCTTTCATAGACTGCCTTTGTCGGACGGCGAGATGCTGAAGTTGTGGCTAGTTGTGCTACAAATGGATGCTAACACTCCTCTCCAGACACAGCGCCTTGCAGACCATCGGGTCTGTAGTGCTCACTTCTCCTAAGATGACTACTGCCAGCCGAAGAAGAGAAGACATCCAATCCCGAAACACCTCTTCCTCAAGAAAACGGCTGTCCCACAAGTAGAGAGAGCTACAGACACAGTGGAGCAAAGCTCGTGACATCACACAGCCCAGAGGTAAGGGAAAGGCTAAGTTAGCATGCTATTTACAGAGATAGCACTGGCGATCTGAACTGGTCAGTGGCGAAAAAACACACACTTCACACACACATACTCATTTACAATACCAAGCGGGGACGCCCTCCTCCTTTCTGCTCCAACACTGACTGACAGCTGACTCCACTCATTCACACTCACCACTGCCCCAGGGCCGCTACCATATGCTATTTACAGAGATAGCACTGACGATCAGAACCGGTCAGTGGCAAAAAAAAGCACTTTTATACGGGACGCATTTGCCCCCATTACTGTTTTAGCTCGTTTCGCGGCTCAATACTGAACAAATTTTAGAATGAGTGGTACCCATGAATCATACGCACACATACACATGGGGAAATAGCACAACTGTAAAGAAACTGAGACTAATATTTGATCAAAATTTGTCTTTTAACTTTCATATAAAACAAATTTCAAGGACTGTGTTCTTTCACCTGCATAATATTGCAAAAATTAGGCATATTCTGGCTCAAAAAGATGTAGAAAAACTGGTCCATGCATTTATCACCTCTAGGCTGGATTACTACAATTCTTTATTATCAGGTCGCTCTAACAAGTCTCTAAAGACTCTCTAGCTGATCCAGATGCTGTGGCATGTGTACTAACCAGAATTAAGAAAAGAGCTCATATTTCTCTGGTTTTAGCTTCTCTACACTGGCTCTCTGTAAAATCCAGAACTGAATTTATCATCATTTTCCCAACTTATAAAGATTCTAAATGGTCAGGCTCCATCATGTCTAAGAGAGATCATAGTACCTATTATTCCCCCAGATCACTATGCTCTGAGAATGCAGGGTTACTTGTGGTTTCTAAAGTCCCAAAAGGAGAACGGGAGCCAGAGCCTTCAGCTATCAGGCTCCTCTTCTGTGTGGAACCATCTCTCTCCTTCGGTCCAGGAGGCAGACACCGTTTCCACATTTAAAAGTAGACTTAAGACTTTCCTTTTTGATAAGGCTTACAGCTCGGGCTGGCTAAGGCTTGGCTTGGGCCAGCCCCTAGTTAGGCTGACATAGGCCTTGTCTGCAGAAGGACCTCCTATGATACACTGAGCCCCTTCTCTCTCTCTCTGTCTCTCTGTTGCATGCTGGGAGTTGGTGGTGAGAGTGTGTGGTGAGACTGCTGAGAGTTTGTAAGTTGATTTCCAACTTTTTCCTTCTTGCTGTATTTCTACTGTGGTTACTGTATGGTTGTATGATCTTTGCAGTTGTGTTACAGTAGTTTGGTGAGTGTTTGCTGGTTGGTTGGCTGACTGTGAGCCGTGTTTCTCGGAGGGGATGGCGTCTCAGAGGATGCCCCTGTTTTTGAGACATGGCATGCTGTTGAGGAAGTTCTGCTGGCTGTAGGAGATTGTGTTGTACATGCTAATCTGTCTCATCCATCCAGGATGAACATAGATGTGGTTGTTTTCCTGCAAGAGGAGCATTTTGTTGCTGAGTTGATAGCGAGCGATGTCTCGCTGCACGGTGTTTCCCTGCAGGTTTCCCTGCTCACTGTGCCGTTGACCCAGGTTACAGTCTCTGGTGTTCCCCCATTCATTCCCAGTGAAGTATTGGAGAGAGAGCTGCAGTGCTTCAGGAAGCTGTAGGCCTTGTCTGCAGAAGGACCTCCTATGATACACTGAGCCCCTTCTCTCTCTCTCTGTCTCTCTGTTGCATGCTGGGAGTTGGTGGTGAGAGTGTGTGGTGAGACTGCTGAGAGTTTGTAAGTTGGTTTCCAACTTTTTCCTTCTTGCTGTATTTCTACTGTGGTTACTGTATGGTTGTATGATCTTTGCAGTTGTGTTACAGTAGTTTGGTGAGTGTTTGCTGGTTGGTTGGCTGACTGTGAGCCGTGTTTCTCGGAGGGGATAGCGTCTCAGAGGATGCCCCTGTTTTTGAGACATGGCATGCTGTTGAGGAAGTTCTGCTGGCTGTAGGAGATTGTGTTGTACATGCTAATCTGTCTCATCCATCCAGGATGAACATAGATGTGGTTGTTTTCCTGCAAGAGGAGCATTTTGTTGCTGAGTTGATAGCGAGCGATGTCTCGCTGCACGGTGTTTCCCTGCAGGTTTCCCTGCTCACTGTGCCGTTGACCCAGGTTACAGTCTCTGGTGTTCCCCCATTCATTCCCAGTGAAGTATTGGAGAGAGAGCTGCAGTGCTTCAGGAAGCTGGCAAGTGGCTTTCGGTCTGTTGATCTGGGCTGCAAGAGGGAAAAGCTAAAGCACCTTCAGTCATTTAGGACGCAGGTGTTCATGTTTCTTAACTGTCCATCACAGACTCTGGAGGTTTCAGTCAGAGTGAAACATGGAGAGGGACATTACATGGTGTATGCCAGCACAGGCAGCATCAAGTGTTTCAAGTGTGGAGACGTTGGGTACAAGCGGATTGCTTGTCTGCACGGGCTGGGGGAGGGCCACACCAAGCCGGCAGCGGCAACAGCCGAGGAGAGCCTCAAGCCAGCTGCCGGGTCAGCTGACGAGTAAGTGAGTGCTGTGGCTCCGAGCAGGGGTGGCGCCCCACCGCTGACTGAACCCGAGCGAGCCACAGCGAGCAGGTAGACAGCCAGGCATAGGAGCAGCGGGCTGTCTCTGACAGATAGATGACTGATGACAGAGCAGACTGTCAGAGCAGGGGAGGAGGTGAGTGAACAGGGTGGCCAGGTATCAGAGCAGAGTCAGGCTGCTGCTGCAGAGCTCAGACAGCTGTGTGGAGTGAAGAGGGTAGCAGGTGAGGAGGAGATGGAGTATGACACTGACTCTGACTGTGTTTCTGTGGCAGACTCTTAGTCATACAGTGGAAAGCTGCATACACTGAAAGAGATAAATGAGCTCCTCGATGAAATTTTTGGCAAGTCAGTGAAAGTGTCTGAGTATTTTCCTGATGCAGAGAAGTTCATTAAAAGTGTGTTGACTTTGCAGAAGGTGGTTGGTGTGAATTTGCTGGATGAGAAAAAACGTTTCCGTCTAAAAAAACATGTAACAAGTCTGAGAAAGATGCTAAAGGCTAGCAGAGGAAAAAAAACACAGGTTAAGACTTAGGGGGTGATCACACAGAAATGAGACGCTAGAGACGCGGATGCTTCAAAGACGCTTGAAATGCTGAAAGCTCTTATTCAATGCATGCTAGCTACTGGTGTCTGACGCTCAAAAAAGTTGAAAATATTTTAACTTTTCAGCGTCTACGCGTGTCTAGAAACGCGCGTCTAAAAAGGAGCGTCTACAAAAACGTGCGTCCAAAAAGACGCTGGAAAAACGCTCATTTAAAAAGACGCTTGAACGCCGGTCAGACGCACCGTAACCAAGGAAAACAATGGTTTTACTGGCGTCCCGTTTCTTGCATTTCATCTTGGTGTAATCGCTCCCTTAAGTGATGATGATGCTGATGTTGTTGCACTGGGTGATCTTCCTCTTACTGTCTCATCTGCCTGATTATAACACCTTTCTCTCTCAGCCCTGTACACACAAGGTGAGGGTTGGCTCCTTGAACATTAATGGGGACACTGATGGGCAGAAGAGGGCAGTCATTTCATAAATTATCTCACACAAAAGATTACATGTCATTTTTCTGCAGGAAACACAGTGACAGGAACAATGAGACGGACTGGGGTTTGTGGTGGAAGGGACAGGTTTTTCTGTCTCATGGGACTAATTTCTCTGTGGGTGTAGCAACTTTATTTTCTTCAGGGCTTCATGTAGACACCATCTCCACAACTGAGATCCAGGTAGGCAGAGTTTTAGTAGTCAGGACTAAAATACAGGACATTTCTTTCTGTTTCATAAACATCTATGCTCCAAACCAGGGTTCAGACCAGCTGGAGCTTTTTTACAAACTGCATGATTTCCTAAAACAGTGTGATCAGGGTGAGTGTGTAGTGATGGGTGGGGACTGGAACTGTACCATAAACTTCACATTAGACAGGACAAGAGAGGAAACTCATTTACATTCATCCACTTCCCTATCACAGGTCATCTCAGAATCAGCTGTAGGAGATGTGTGGAGGATCAAACATCCCCAGGACCAGGGCTGTTTCAAGACACTCTGGGGGCCCTAGGCAAGAGGCACCTTGTGGGGCGTTAATGGCCACAAAGAGAGAAATGTGAACGGCTCGTTTCTCCTCTGACACATCACACCTGTGTTTTGTTTTTTTTTTTTCTTTTTAGATTATTTTTCTGGGCTTTTGCCTTTAATGGATAGGACAGTGTGTGAAATGGGGAGACAGAGAGAGAGAGCGGGGACTGACACGTTGCCAAGGGTCGCAGGCCGGACTCGAACCCGCGACCGCTGCGCATGGACACTCACCCTCTTGCGATTGGACTTTGAACTTATCCCACAGTAGTGGTACTGTGAGGTACCATAGTACTACGGTACTCCAACAATGCTAGCGCGGGTGGCAACCAATCATGCGGGACATGGTCTCAATTTGCGTGACGTGTGAAAAGAGACAGAAATGCTGTGCAGTCCTGCACAGTGCGGGACGTCTGGTCATCCTACTTAGCCACTTGCAAGCAGCAGCTAGTAGGGGGCCCCATTAGGGGGGATTCCAACGTGTTGTCGTTGTTGCAGTGTCTATAGGGGTTCCATCATATTGTCATTGATATGGACCAACGTCAGCCGTCTCTGGGGGCCCCCCTTCCAGCTCGGAGCCCTAGGCAGTTGCCTAGTTTGCCTGTCCGGTTGCGACGGCCCTGCCCAGGACAGGCAGTTTCGATGAATTAAGGCTGCTTCAGGACAACAATTTCAACTTCTGTCAGAAGTTTGACACATTCTGGGGAATTTGGAGGGAAAAGAAGGGGGACTTTACATCTTTGAGTCAGTGGTGGGATGAAGCTCACATACGAGTTTTCTGTCAGCAATGCACAAGTCACTCAACAGGCAGGGTTAAGAAGGTAGTTGAGGATTTAGACAAGGAAATCAGGTTTTTGGAGAATTCACAATAGCACAGACAGTCAGATGCTTCAGCAAAAAATAAAAATAAAAACAGGAATTACGCTCATTACGCTCATCCATCTATCAGGCCAAACAGATGGTCTGTCTCTGCCTTCCTGATGATACCGTGACTACAAATCCAGTCCAGATGAGGCAGCATGCTATGGAGTTTTACAGCACCCTCTTTGGGACGGAGGACTGTAGCAGTGACTGTGGATGAGCTGCTGCAGGGTCTTTCTCAGCTAGGCTCCAGTGGCAGGGTTGCCTTGGATGCTGACATCTCTCTGGAGGAGCTTACTGCTGCTGTGGGTCAGATGGCTCCTGGTAGAGCTTCTGGACTGGATGGGCTGCGCATGGACTTTTACCAGCCTTTCTGGAGGTGTTTGGGAGCTGACTTATGGCAGGTGGTACAGGAGTGCTCTCAGATGGGACTGTTACCTGTTTCCTGACTCCATGCAGTCCTCTCACTTTGGCCAAAAAGGGAGATTTGGCTCTTTTTAAGAACTGGAGACCAGTGGCTCTGCTGTGTGCGGACTATAAACTCCTCTCAAAAGTGCTTTCAAACAGGCTGAAAAACTTTATGGATTAATTCACTTATTTGATACAATACAATACAATTTTGATGCTAGGGTCACTTCATTAGATCAAGAAAAAGCTTTTGACAGAGTTGACCATAATTTTCTTTTCTCCACCTTGAGAGCTTTTGGTTTTGGAGAGGGTTTTATGTCTTTGTTGACGCTGCTCTATAACGATGCCTTTTGTTTGGTGAAGGTGGGTGGTGGGCTGAGCTGTCCAGTGCAGGTTCAGAGAGGCATTAGACAGGGGTGTCCCCTCTCTGGATTGCTGTACTCCTTAGCCATTGAACCATCGTTAAGCTGGTTGAGATCGAAGCTGTCAGGTGTTATACTACCAGTAGGCCGTAAGGTATAGAGCTAGAACAGTCTCAAAATGAATAAATGCCCACAGAAATTAATAAATGCACAAAAAAGAATTCACAAATGTATTTGGGGATTTACATATATATATATATATATATATATGACTCAAAACACAAGCACATTTTCAGTGCACGCAAAAATATGTTTCATTTCATACATAAGTAAAAGAAAATCCACATATAGAAAATAAGATTTATAAACATATTTATAACACATATATAACACAAATATTTCTTGTTTTAAATATGTGCAATTGAAATTTACAAATGTACGCATGTAAAAGTATTTGCAATTTTCATCAAATACATATTTGGAGGTTGTTACATTGATATATGAACTGTCGAACCTGCGTTTACAAAGTGCTTTTAATTTGTAAACTTCCTTGCATTTGTGTGTGCAAGTTTTGAGACTCCCCTGATGTGACTCGATTCACAAATGCATTTTTTCTAAGTGGGGATTGTCTGCAGTCAATCAGATGTCTCACTCCTTTACAGCTAATCACACGAGGGGTGTTATATGCCGTCATTAAAGCGCGCTGGTGGGAGTAACTGTACATTCCCACCAGAAGCTTGAAAGTCGCCTGCGGGCGCTCTGGTCGCTCTGACATTGCTCACACTGCCAGCTCCAGCAGGCGCTTGCAGCGGCCAAAGGGGCGGGGCCAGGCACTGCAGATGTGTCCATCTAGGCTGACCGACTGTGCACTTTACAAGGATGAACATACTATCATTTATGTCTTCACTATGTATTATCATGATTTTCATTACACAATTAAAATAATGCTAATAAACACAGTCATATAGCCTTTATGAGTCTTTTATTATTATGATTTTACCCTCCTGTTGGCACGTAGGACCACTGAGAAATGTAATTCGTGGTAAATAAGCGGGAGCTTATGGATCGCACTTTCGGAAGCCTCCTTTGTATTGCATCGGCGTATTTGCTGAGGAAGCGCAGGGCCCGGAGCCGTCGGGCCGTCTGGGTCCACAGAGTCCTGCAAACCCGGCAACTCCACGGGGAATTTCACCGGCTGGTACAGCTCCGGGAGAGCCCAGACCATGCTGATAAGTTTCTCCTCCATATTCGTCTTCTCTTTCAATTTTGCCCGTTCAGCTTCTCTCAACTTCTACTTGACACTCTGGTCGCTGGCATCGCACCACTCGCTGCAACCGATGCCCCTGATGCCCTTCATCACCAGCGTGCATTGAAAATGAATGGCTGCTGGCTGCTTATGACACTCATGAAGTTTTTGGTGACAGGAAATCCAGCCCCTGACAGTGTTTTGCATGTAGTACGCTGCAGTTGCAGCAGATGTTCCTGTGTCTCTGCAGGACTGTGTTGCACTGATTTATGTAGGTGTCCTATACTGATGCTACCTTTCATTGATCTGAATTGAAGAAGTCCTTGTATATGTTGTTGTTTAACAAAGACCTCTGCTCTAAAAATGGCATCTGCTCTGGCTGTTCATTAAAGATTATTTCATAAGTGGTTCATGTGTTAATTTGAATTTGAATTTCTAAACTTGAATAATTGCATTGAAAAACTGATGTTCGAGATGAGCCAGGCCTGCGCAGATTCGATCACTGGCAATCGGCGCATAATGCATGCCGGTTAGTTTTGTGTCCGACTTCATCCCGACTTGCTCTGACGTATTACAAAAGTGGACAGCGATAAAACCATGAGAGCGAGGCGACCGCAGTTTTTAGAGCCAGGCGCTGCAGTTGCTCTCCACCGACTGCACCACCTGGCTCTCGCCTGATCTAACAGCTGATTGGTTAATATGTCGACTCAACAATATGACGTTTTAGATAAACTACTCATTTTTGTTGAATTTTAGAGATTAAGATTGTATTTGTCTGATCTGAAGGTTTATTCTGTGAACAGAAAACATGTTGTGTGACTGATGGTGAAGTTTAGTTGTCAGAAACTGAATACATTCATCATAAACTATACAGAGTCTACTGTACTATATTAATATTGGATGGTTTAATTATTGAAGTATTTAGCAACACAGAGACTTGTGGTCAGTGGGATGTGAGGATTCTTAAAATAACGTGTACAGATGTGAAGCCCTGACTGTATCTGACTGAGCCTTAATGAAAGCTGTTGTCCTGTATTTTTTTTCCTCTGAAAATATTAACCTTATAGTCAAACACAGTTTATTCAGCCTGTGTAGTTGAGGGGACAGGTCAAACTGATATGATGCTGATTTACAGGAGAATTCATATCAAATGGAGGATAAACCATGAACATAAACTACAGATCACCTGTAAAGCATTTTAATAAATTAATCTATCATAATTAAAACAACTGGAGACTGAAAACAAACTGATATATGGGTCTGATCACTTTTTTAATGAAGTGACATCATTCTAGAGAGGATGTTAGTGTGTCTGTGACTTCCTGTATGGACTGAAGGCTGCTGGAAACTGTCGGGAAACTGTCCGACTTCACCGCAGCTTTTTGTCTCCGCCCCCCGCTGTGGCCGCCTGCTCTCCTCTACTTTTCAGGCGAGGCGCAGTTCATCTCGAACAAGCCTATTGTCTATGGTCTATGGATCAAGGCGAGCGCTTCTTCTTACGTGCTCAAAAACGTAGGTGCTGATTGGCCGAAGAGGAGTCCTGTGTATCTGCACTCGATTGCTCTTCCTTCATCCTTAAACTACCCGGATGTCTGTCACAGTAAATTGAAACTGAATTTTGAGAACTGAATTTGAATTGTGAGAACTGAATATGAAGATATATAGAAATAAATTCAGTTTCAAATTATGTGATTCAAATTCAGTTTTTCAATGCAATTATTCAAGTTTAGAAATTCAAATTCAAATATAAAGATTCAAATTCAGTTTCTGATGGCACATATTTCAGCCCATACTCCCCGCTTAGCTAAACACGAATCAGTCTTTTAATAAAGTAAAGATTGTGTGGTCCCGTGACTGTGGAACGGGATGAAACGATAACAGGGTTCACCTTACAGCCTACAAGTTTGCCACAGCGCCCCAGGTTTGCCACAGCACCCATGGTATCTGCCTATGAGGTCATCAGTGTTTTTGTGAGAGACCAGAGGGCTGTGGCTCTGCTGGTTGGAAGTTTGGAGTTATATGAGAGGGCATCTTCAGCAAAGGTAAACAGAGTGAGTGAGGGTTTGCTGGTTGGGCAGTGGACAGATTAGTACAGGCATTATACGACATGACCCCACACAAATTGCAACAGAAACTCTTTCAATTGTTCTAGTCTCATAAATATGTCATTTATAACATATCAAAAGTCCTAAGAAATCCAAGTGGTGGAAAGTATTGAAAAATACTGAAATCGGGGATGCCACAATTTCCCATTGCTGCCCATGTTAAAAAATAGATTTATGCATGTCTTCTTGTCTGATGTCCACATAAAGGGTTCAGTTCTGTCCACAATCAACCAAAAACTGTATTTTAGCTTTCATAGGCGGGTATCTCTTTGGAACCTTTGATTCTTATCAACTGTAACTGTCAGGTAAATTTCCTATGGCCCACATATCAGTAATGTCAACATGCTCACAACATGGGGTGACCATATTTTGATTTCCAAAAAAGAGGACACTCGACCGGCCATGACATAGCCTACTTAAATGATACTCGCAGTTTACTCAAAGATGCCTTATAATTTTAATATATTTAAAATTTATATGTATGGATAGAAAATTCAGTTATATTACAAAATAATATCTCTCAAAGACAGAAATTCAGATAGGCCCCAATAGGGGACACATACACACACTAGAGTGTGGCTACCGATCCGAGCCCGACAGTACCCGACGGGTCGGGCCGGGTTTGGTCAAAAATGTAGCTATAAATTGTATTCGGGCTCAGGTCGGATTCGGTCAGCTTTCAGTGAAAATGTAGTGTAAAAATAAATAAAATCCTACTGTCTGTCCTGTTTATTGCTTGGCCACTGTTATTTACGTGACAACACCTTAACGTAACACACACAGACACACATTAGCTGTTTGTTTCTACCTCTCTCCTCGCTGGAAGTCTCGGACCTCCAGCCGCCCGCCTCCGCCTTGATTAAACGCTGAAAATAAAATAAAAGAGGGAGACAGGTTTTTCCTATTTTATCTTATTTTGTTTTATTTCTCCCTTTCCTCTCGCTAGAAGCATCGGACTTCGTGCCTCCCGCTCCCGTCTCAAACACGGAGGTCTCCCTCCCACCCACGGCACACGCCCAGCCTGTTAAATAGCCTGTTACCACTGTGTGACACAAACTCAGTGCTTTGGTCATTAAATAATGTCGGGCTTGGTTCGGGTTCGGACAGAAATATGCTGCCCTTGCCGCACTCTGACACACACACACACACACACACACACAAACACACGGAAAACCGGACATTATCATCAGTTTATAAAACCCCCCCGGACGGGACGTGAAAAGTGGACATGTCCGGGCAAAAGAGGACGTTTGGTCAGCCTATCACAACAAGATACACGTAAGTATTATCTCTTTTACCTCAGAACATTTTTGATGTCATCAAATTGATATATTTCAACAACATATTTGCACATTCATGACTATTGTGTGAAAGAGTATGTTATTATTATCGTGTACCATCAAATTAGCCTACTTTATAGTTAACTAACAGTAGCTAGCTAACTAAGCTAGCTAACATTACTGTAGCTAGCTAATTGTATACGGTTGTGTTGTTGACAAGCGTTTAGCTTGATGTGCGTAACATGGAGAGACAGACTCTTAATATGATATTTCTAGCTTAGCTAACACTAGCTAGCTAACTAAGCTAGCTAACATTACTGTAGCTAGCTAACTGTATATGGTTGTGTTGTTGACAATCGTTTAGCTTGATGTGCGTAACATGGAGAGACAGACTCTTACGATGATATTTCTAGCTTAGCTAACACTAGCTAGCTAACTAAGCTAGCTAACATTCCTGTAGCGTATGTGTTGTTGATGTGTTGTTGACATAATTGAGTAGCATGATGTGCTTAACATGGAGAGACAGCTTACTATGATATTCCTAGCTTGCTTGTAATGACATCTAACCTGTTAGGTAGCCTAGTATCCTAGTAATGTTAAAAAATAAACATATTTAAAACATGAAATCATTCATGTGTGGACCAAAATATCATACAAATCATTATTCTTACCCAAAATTATGAAAATGGCATACCTTTACTCTATGAAACACACTGATTCTAA
The DNA here is from genome assembly GCF_041903045.1 of Epinephelus lanceolatus. Lineage (NCBI taxonomy): Eukaryota > Metazoa > Chordata > Actinopteri > Perciformes > Serranidae > Epinephelus > Epinephelus lanceolatus. The sequence continues at coordinate 37,826,575 of NC_135756.1, read as the reverse complement.
TATGGGTCATTTTTTACCCATATTTTCCAATTAGTGAAGTTCATTAGTGGCTATGTGTCAGTTACTGTACTGTAAAAATTAATATTCATCTTCTGTTCATGATTTTAGAGTGCAACAATGAGTGACCCTCTGAGATGTGCCATCTGCAAGGAGCCCGCAGAGGGAGGAGAACAGCCACCATCCACCCTTACTGAAAAGGGGAGTGACACCATCAACCGAGCAAGTACATCTCAAGAGGATGACATCCATACATCACCTGGGGAACTGGTTCATCAAGTCTGCCGCAAGAAATATATCAACAAACAACAAACAGTGAAAGCGCTGAAGGAGAAGCAACAAGAAAAAGAACATGAAATGGAAATTGACAGCCGTGTTCTACGCTCAGCTGAGAAGGAGTTCCATTATGACAGAGACTGTCTGTTCTGTGGGAGGTCAGTTAATGTTGGGACCAAGAGGAAAAGTTCTGATATGCCTGTATTACCAGTGAGGACGGTTGAGTTCAAGGACACAGTCTTGAAATCTTGTGATGAAAGAGGAGATGCCTGGGCAGCCACAGTGAAAGCTCATGTGCTGCATGTGCATTACCTGCATGCTGCAGATGCAGTCTATCACCAAGTGTGCAGCATCAATTTCCGTACTAAGAAGCAAATGCCAGCAGATCATCAGACCAGCGAAATAGGGGCCAAAAAAATAAAACTGGGTAGACCACAAGACAAAGAAAGAGTCAAAGCCTTTCTAGAAGTTGTGAACTTCCTCGAAGAAAATGATGATGAACAGATCACAATCAATGACCTTGTTAGCCAGATGGAGGACAATCTCCAAGGCTCAGAACTTCAAGCATATGGCTACACCCACATGAAGTCAAAACTGAAGGAACATTTTGGTGACAGAATAATTGAAACCAACATTAATGGGAAGCCAAATGTGGTTACCTTCAGGAGCACAGCCAAAGCAATTCTTCAGGACTTTTATTCTAACAGGGAAGCTGATCCCGAAACAGAGAAGAAAAGGATAATTGAAACTGCTGCCAAACTTATCAAAGATGACATCAAATTGGTTGAAACATCCCATAATGTATATCCTGACTGTGACTCACTTAAGTCTGAAGAGAATGCCAACAACTTTCTTCCAGAAAGCCTCAGGGTTCTACTTAAAGGGTTGCTTGTGGGCAAAAACATTGGCATGAAAACTGCCTCCATTGGACAGACAATCATGCAGGCAACCAGACCAAGGGTTATTCTGGCGCCACCGCAGATTGGGCTTGGTGTCCAGCTCCACCACCATTTTGGATCACGTTTCCTAATCGATACTCTTCACCAGCTTGGATTCTGCTGCTCGTACCAGGAGGTGCACAGATTTGTGAGTAATGCGGTGATGTCGCATGGAACTGACATTCCTGGCTTCTCTGGTGGGTTTGTCCAATATGCTGCAGACAATGTTGACCACAACATTAGAACCTTGAATGGCAACAACACCTTCCATGGCATGGGGATGATTGCTGCCATAACACCAGCTACCAAGACCAGCAATCCAATCCTCAGAGCCAAGGTCACCCCAAGTGACATGTCCATGATGGGGAGAGTTCCAATCCTGTTCCACAGGGAAGAAAGTCATGGAACAACTGCAGTGACATACCAGAAGCTTGTCACTATGACAGCACAGAACCTGACAGCAGACCTGGACCTCATATGGAAGACATCCGTCCTGTTTGCCTCACCAACGCCAGCATGGTCTGGAATGATGCAGTTTATACAGCATGGCAGTCACCCAGGGAAATCATCCTTTGTCTTTCTTCCAGTGATTGCCCAGTGAGCCCCAGTGACGCTACATGCATCTACTCCACACTCAAGTTTCTATGTGTGCATGCCCGCCGCCACAATGCCATCCCCATAATCACTTTTGATCAACCACTCTGGTGGAAGGCCCTGCTGATCATCAAAGCTGAGCCGGAAGGAAGTGACTTGAGGAACATAGTCCTGCGACTTGGGGGCTTCCACACTGAGATGAGTTTTGTGGGGTCCATTGGGCATCTCATGGCTGGTACTGGGTTGCAGGAAGTGATGGAGCTTGTCTATGCAGCCACTGCTGTGGTGCACATGATGACCAGGAAGGCGATTGCACGGGCTGTGCGTGCACACCTCCTTATTGATGGTGTCCTCAATGGCCTGATTCTGTCTGATGCACTTGGTGTGGCTCCCTTTCAGCAGCCAGGAGCACCAGAAGATGTGGCTCCCCCTCAACTGTCAGGAGATACAGAAGAGTGTGATGCACAGATGTCATCAGAGGAAGATACCCCGGCTGGAGATGGAACAGGAAACTCTGATCTGGATGAAATTGCTGTCCTCTATGCACAGTTCATGGAGGGATCAGTGTCTGCAGAGAAGGCTTGCAATGCAGATGTGATGCTCAGAATAAAGGAACTACTCAAAAGCAAAACTGAATCCTTGAAATCCTCTAGCAGGACTGCTGCCCTCTGGTTGCAGTACATGTTTCTGAGAGCTGAATGTATTGGGAATTGGGCACTGCACCTTGAGGCAATATCAGAGATGCTTCCTTTCATGGCAGCATCTGGGCACAATCTCTACACAAAATCGGCTCGGATCTATGTGCAGCGGAAGTGCAAGCTCCAGGTGGAACATCCAGATGTCTACCAGAGATTTGAAGAGGGATTCCATGTTGTCAGATGAAGTGATCGCCTATGGGCTGGCCTGTCCGTAGATCTCATCATCGAGCAGGTGCTGATGAGAAGTATGAAAACCAGTGGTGGCCTCACGAGAGGGAGAGGGATGATGGAGCTGCAACGATTGACATGGCTGCTCTCCATGCCAGCTTGCGCTGAAGTCAACAATGCCATGCAAGAGCTGACAGGGGTGAACCACAACACTGGCGAGCAGAACAAGGACATGACAGATGCAAGACAAGCACGTGACAAGAAGGACACACTCACAGTTCTGAACTATCTCCAAGAAAGACACCCCTTGTGCTCAGATCCAAGCTTGTGCAGTGTCTCCACTGGGGTCCATGCGCACCCTTCTGTGAATGTTGATAAGGCAAAGGCCATCGGAAACACCATCTTGGCCAGCATGGATGGACAGACTACTGCTGAGTACACATTCAAGAAGAAGGATCAGGCAATCACCATGAGTACGAAATCCTCAGTGAAGATTGATGGTGAAGCAGTGCAGGTGGATCCTCAACTACATTTCTAGCGACTCACAATTGCTGCAAAAGCTTCACAAGACCTGGCATCAGTGTTCATGTATGAGCTGTGTGGTCATCCTCCAGCGCTGTTTGACACCTTCCTGCTGCTTCGACAGCCACAGAAGCCAGTGCTAGCAGATGCCATCTGGGCGCTCTACACACCTGACCTTCCAGGAGTCACAGGCCATGTTCAGTATGTGCTGGATGGTGGAGCACTTGTTCAGCGCATCCCGTGGACACGTGGATCCACATACAAGGACATCTGCAAGCTGTACACTGAGTATGTCAGAAGGAAGTTTGGAGAGGCAGTTGTCGTCTTCGACGGTTATCAAGGCACATCCACCAAAGACATGACACACAGCAGGCGAGCAGGTGGGAGAACTGGAGCAACCATAAGCATGGATGAGGACATGCCTGTTACAATGAATAAAGATGAGTTCCTTGCAAACCACATAAACAAGCAGTAGTTTATCAACATGCTCAGTGGTCACCTACAGAAGAAGAACTGTCAGACGTACCATGCCCCAGGTGATGCTGATCTCCTCATAGTGCAAAAAGCAGTGGAGTCTGCCACTGCAACAAACACTGTGCTCATTGGTGATGATACAGATCTGCTCGTTCTCCTCATCTACCACACCAACCTCAAGTCACATGGCCTCTTCTTCAAACCTGAGACGAAGAAGAGCATGAAGAAGCCACGTGTCTGGAACATCAAGGCTGTCAAGCAGCAGCTGGGTCCCAGTGTGTGCACTCACATCCTCTTCATCCATGCAATAGCCGGATGTGACACTACCTCCCGCCTTTATGGCATTGGGAAAGGAGCTCCCCTCAAGAAGTTTACAACCAGCGCTGACTTTCGTGAGCATGCTACAGTGTTTGACACACAGTCAGCTTCCATTACAGATGTTGTGTCAGCAGGAGAGAAAGCTTTGCTGTGCCTGTACAATGGGAAGCCTGGGGAGGGACTCGACTCCCTACGACACAAGCGCTTTTGTGAGAAGGTGGCTACTAGCACTTTTCATGTACAGCCACAGAGTTTGTCACCTACGTCAGCAGCAGCGAAGTACCACAGTCTTCGTGTGTACTACCAGGTGCAGCAGTGGAAGGGAACCATAGATGAACTCCTGCCACAAGAATGGGGATGGAAAGAGAGTAATGGGGGGCTTGTCCCTGTCCAAACTGGCGAACACCAGCTCCACAGGAACTCCTACAGGCCATCAGATGCATCCTCTGAAATTTGATCATGAGTTACTGAGGAACTGACCATTAACTAATAGTTCATCATTAGTTCCTCAGTAACTACTCCTCTGAAATTTGATCATGAGTTACTGAGGAACTGACCATTGACTAATAGTTAGTTCCTCATTAGTTCCTCAGTAACTACTCCTCTATGAAATTTGATCATGAGTTACTGAAGAACTGACCATTAACTAATAGTTAGTTCCTCATTAGTTCCTCTGTAACTACTCCTCTGAAATTTCATCAGGGGTTACTGAAGAACTGACCATTAACTAATAGTTAGTTCCTCATTCGTTCCTCATTTGTTCCTCATTAGTTCCTCATTAGTTCCTCAGTAACTACTCTAATTTTGTGTACCTTATTGTAAAGTGTTACTGTAGTTTCTGTAAAATTTGATCTGTTCTGTACACGCACCATCTAATGCACATCTGTCAGTCCTGAAAAATGGATCCCTCCTCAGTGTTTCTTCCTGCAGTTTCTACCATTTTTTTCCCCTGTTAAGGGGGTTGTTTTTGGGGGGAAGTGTTACAGCCGCAAACGTAATAACAGCCCACAAACGTAATAAACCACAAACGTAATACAAATCTGCAGCTTTGAATGTAATAGTCCCGCAAATGTAATAAATTTCCCACAAACGTAATAGCAGCTGCCTACTACAAACGTAACACACAATTTTCCGCAAATGTAATAACTATTACATTTGCAGGAAATTATTACATATTTGGGAAGGTGAAAATCTAAACTGTAATAACTTCCCACAAATGTAATATGAGACTGAATAATGATCTTTGTGGTTGTTGTTGTTTGTTTGTTTACTTATACACCTGCCAATAGTGATGCGTGTGTTGACAAGCAACCCGCAGGTCGGGTGGGGCGGGTCAGAAAGTGACAGTGCAGCATTCTGAGTAAGTTAGAAATAACTTACAGAAACACACACATACACAGACACACACACACACACACACACTGGTCATTCCTTGTCAGTTCACAGAATTACTCTGTGGCAGCAAATATGTTGTTTAATTGGATTTATTTTATTTTCTTCTGCCTCTTGTTGATTTCTCTGCAGCATCTGGCCTACAGTACCTGTTCAGCACCTCGGACAGCAGCGCTGCGGGATGGGTTGGCTCTCATAGGGGGTCAGGTGCAAGTTGTAAGGTTTTAAAAACCATGGTTTACAATAACTTAATCCTCCTCCACTCAAAAATGTGTTTTTTTCTTGTTCCTACAGATGAATGTTTGAACCTCACTGTGCAGAATGATGAATGTGCAGAGCTTGACACTCAAAAGCTGTTTTCACATTTATCTGATGAAAATGCTCATATGATTTTAAGGGCTAGGGCTACGAGCCGATGTTGGTGGCTTATGTAGCCTATGTTTGAACCATTTAATTAAAATATGTCTGCATATCAAAAGCCAAAAACTTGAATATGTCATTCATTCTTTGAAGTAATGAAAACATTTTTCAAGATTTAAGACTGGTCCGTGTACTTTTTGATAGTAACATGGACCAAGACAGCTCTGTTTGTGGGCGTACATGTGTGTTCGAGTTATATTATTGTATGTGTGATTTTGTATGTGTGTATATGGAGAAGAAATAATTAAAAGAAAAATAATAATAGTAGTAGCCGCTGTGAAATTACATTTGCGGAAAATTGTGTGTTACGTTTGTAGTAGGCAGCTGCTATTACGTTTGTGGGAAATTTATTACATTTGCGGGACTATTACATTCAAAGCTGCAGATTTGTATTACGTTTGTGGTTTATTACGTTTGTGGGCTGTTATTACGTTTGCGGGTGCTCTTGATTTGTATGCCAGGTAGGCTGATGCTAAATGTTGGTTTCACATGTTGTCACTATGAAAACTTGTAATTCCAGCTCTATGATATACTGTGTTTTATGTTAAATGAAGATTTTTACTGAGTTTCACATGCTCATATTATTTTATATTCCATTTATTGTTTATGGAATAGTGTTAGAATCTTTTGGGATTCATATTATAAATGTAAACAGAAAATGGCTCTTCCTGCTGGGTGCTCTACAGAAAGGCATACATGACATTACCACTATACAATCACAACATGTCTAGTTAATGCTACACAGTTGGTTAAAAAATGATAATGGCATATAATGTGTGCTGTTGGTTTTTGTGCTAGGTCCAGAATAAAAAGTAAGCCGAAGTGAGAGCAAGTCCTGTGTGTCTTTATCATCCTTCCTGCACCATAGACATAAGGGGACAAATCCACCATCACTGCACACAAAGACACTCAACGGTTACACACACACACAAAACAAAACACAGAGATGACAATCAAGTATCTAGTGTGACTGTTATGCTGTCTCCCAGCAAGGTCTATATCCCAGCAATGGTTATTAAAAAGTAAAGTAAAAATAAAAGTATTTACACTTTAAAGGCTGAGTGGTCATACATAGGACATGGTGGCACCTTTAAAAAAAGTTGATTCTCTATGTCACACATGAGTTTGTCATTGAACATTATGAATAAAACAATATTCTACCGTTCATAGCATAATTCTTTCACCAAACAATGCACCTATATCTTTCTGCTTCTTCCTCCTCTGCTTCCTGTCACTGGATGAAGAGAATGACATAGAGTCTGAGGCAGTTGAGGGATGATGTAATTTTTATACCATAGAATTTTTAAAATTCATTGACTTGTGAAGTGGGAGGAGATATTTTGGATGGCCCTGGTTCTGGAAGTATAAATATCAATCATTATCCCCATAGACAATGTTAAATGACTCACAGTTGGAGCTTTTCTAATCATAAACTCTGAAAACTGATAAGTTATAACAAAAACCATTAGGATTATAGCAGAGTCCTGACTTTAAATCCGTTATATTTAAAACATATAAAACAAATTTGAGGGTGAGACCACATAATGGAGGAAAAAAATTGAACTAGTGACCTCTCTCATTTTACAACAACTTTGCATAAGATGTATGTATGTATATATGTCACACAGCGGTGAGGTTTGTCTCGTTCTGGGTTTTTGTTTCGTGGCTTCCTGTTTTATTTTGAAAAGTAACTCTCCTCTCGTTTCAGGTCACTTGCCCTTCCTCATGTGTCACCGGTCTGATCGTCTCCCCTGATTCCTGATTGTGTCCACCTGTTCCCCATTACCCTCATGTGTCTTATAGTCTGCGTCTCCCTTTGTCCTGTGCCAGTGTCTCGTTCTACCGTGCACCCCAGCCTTTTGCCACAGCCCTCGTCTCGTCCAAGTTGTGATCTCTTGTTGGTAATTCTGTACTCTTTTGCCTCTTTACGAGTGATTTTTTGTTTGATAGTTTTATAGCGTAGCTCCGTCTCGCAGTTTATGTTTATAGCCTTTTCTTTCCTCCGTTGAAGTGATCTTTTGTTTGGTAAGTTTCACTGCTCGGCCTGTAGTGTAGTTTTGTTTCATAGCTGTTTTGCTTTCCTCCGTTGGAGTGATTTTTTTTTTTTTTTGTTGTACATTTTTCATAGCCTAGTTTTGTAGTGCAGTTAGATTGTAGTTTTGGTTTGCCTCCTGTGGAGTGATTTTCTGTTGTAACTCTTTTCTCAAGTCTGGGTTTCCCTCCTTTAGAGTGGTTTTGTTTTATTAGGAGTTTGTTTCTTTTCCTCTGTTTTCGGAGTGTTTTGTTTCTTTGTTAGTCTGCTCAGATCCAGTTTAGATAGGTAATTTTTTCACAGCCTATTCTTTTGTCACTCTGTCAAGAGCTTTAGAGTTTCAGAATAAAAGCCTGTTTATCTGATCCCACTTTGCATCTGAGTCCTCCTTCTAGCCCGGGCCTGACAATATATGTATGATGTAAAATTATTTAAGCAATTAAAAAGATTTCCAGAAAATAATAAAATAGATTTAATGGCTTTACTTTTTCAATTAAAGAATATTTTACCAATACATATTTGTCATGCATCGTTTCTTTTTTCCAGCTTGCTTTCTTAACAATCGGACCTAACATTGTTACGATACAGAGGCTTCAATGAAGATGCAGTACAGAATTTTATAAAGTTCGAGTTCGCATTTTGTTATGGTTTGAGTTTTTGATGCATGTTTTGTGGCTGCTCTTGCGTTGTGTTTCCTTTTTGTTCTCCTGTCCTTCCATGACCTGCAGGGCTGGTGTGTGGCGGAGGCGGGGCTGACCTACTTTTCCACCACAGGCCCACACCTGGGCTGCATCCCAAATCTCTTAATTGTATACTGCTAACTCCTAACTCCTGACTTGAACCGGAAGTCGTTCAGGGTCCGCCATCTTTAAGGCCATCTCATGTCTCTTGTTCCTGCCAGTAAGGAGTTAGTGTTAGGCGTTAGGAGGGATCTGTTAGGTGCGATGAGTAAGGTAACACGAGAGGTTCCTAACAGGAAGTCTTTTTCAGCTTAGGCCCTGACGTATAAATACCCGCCCACTACATCTGGCTCATTTGAACGAGATGGCGGAGGAACAGTGCAAGTGTACCCGTTACATGCATTCTTTGCAATGAAACGCTGTAATTCACATGCCTACGTGACTACAAAGAGTAACATTAATGATATTTCGTGCAAGACTGTCATGCTGTAATTAAGTTTATTTCATTCACAACCCGTTGCGTTGTTCAACAGACTGTCGGTGATGTGTGGCTGTTAAATGTGCAGCTGCTCATGTCCAGAACCACACGTGTTGATATAACAACGCGCGCGCGCACACACACACACACACACACACACACACACACACACACACACACACACACACACACACACACACTTGCCCATCATTAATTGTCCTGCATGTCATGTGAGGGGAATAATGTTTTATAGCCTGTAGGTAATATTATTATTACTTTTATTAATGCTGTTGTAAGCTACTGTCATTACCATCTGTCCTGCATCTCTCCCCCTCTCTCTGTCTCTCTCTGTCTCACTGTGTCATACGGATTACTGTTAATTTATCATGTTGATCTGTTCTGTACGACATCTATTGCACGTCTGTCCATCCTGGAAGAGGGATCCCTCCTCAGTTGCTCTTCCTGAGGTTTCTACCGTTTTTTCCCCATTAAAGGGGTTTTTTGAGGAGTTTTCTGGATCCGCTGTGAGGGTCCTAAGGACAGAGGGATGTCATTTGCTGTAAGGCCCTGTGAGGCAAATTGTGGTTTGTGATATTGGGCTATAAATAAAACTGACTGAGGCAGACTGACAGGTCTGATATGTCTTATTCACTCAGCAGCTGACTTGTTGAATGATGGCGAGTGGATTTAATAATAGTGATAATAATGATGATGATAATAATAATGATAATGATGCTCATCACAGTGACAGGGCTACAGACCGTTCTTTAATTTAGTTTTAAGTTTATTCACTTTATTAATCCCCCTGAGGGGAAATTCAATGTTTTCACTCTTGCTTGTCAATTACACACAGGTCTGAAAGACACATACATACACAAACAGGACCTATACATGCACAAAGTGGAGAGATCTCAGAGTGAGGGGGCTGCCCTTTGGTCAGGCGCCCCGAGCGGTTGGGGGGGTTCGGTGCCTTGCTCAAGGGCACCTCGGCAGTGCCCAGGAGGTGAACTGGCACCTCTCCAGCCACCAGTCCACGCTCCATATTTTGGTCCGGACGGGGACTCGAACAGGCGACCCTCCGGTTCCCAACCCAAGTGAGCTACTGCCGCCTCCCTAATTGCGACAAACTTCGGCAAATGACTCAGTAACAATGGTAATACGTGCAAAAGTGTGTGACCAAAGTCATGACGGCGGGGGGTGGGGGTTACGGCTTTGATCAGCGAATATAATGGGACTTGGGATGTACGCCAAATGCTGGCTCTGTTATGCAGCAGATCCAGCTGTCGAGTTGTCACCAGAATAGGACGTCGCTTTACATGACGCTTCAGAGTAAGGCTGTCTCATGTCTCTTAATCAGCAATCCTCGCTCCTCACTCCTAACTCCTGACTCCTTGCATGTTTTCCTAAGTGGGAGGGACTAAACATTTAGATAAGGTGGCTAGATAAGGTGGTTAGCAGTAATTTTAAGAGACTTGGGATGCAGCCCTGGTTTCTATTTTACCTCATCTACCTCACTATAAAGCCGGCTCTGACTTCACTTAGTTGCCAGATAATTCCGTCTCGTTCGGTAGCGCTACTCTTACTTGAGTTTTTTTGCCTTGTGAGTATTTTGCCTGCTTCTCTTTTTGACCAGCTCCACTGACTCGTGTTTTTTGTCTCTGTCACTTCTCCGTGCAGCCGTTTTTGTGTTTTTGCTGCTGTTTATGTAATAAATTATTGTAATATTTACTCCGCCTGTCTCCTGCTACTTGGGTTCCTTCGGGTTCTCGCCAGTCCTTAACACATTTATGTCAGTGTGCAGTAAAATAGCCATTACAGTCATGCTAGATTCATTGTTATTTACAATTACCATGTGTGTTTCTCTGGCCCTTGATTTTTAACCAAGGACATCGATGTAGTAGAAAGAGTCAGTTTACAGTTTGCAATCCTGATTCATGGTTATTACACAAAAACTACCACAAGTGTTTCCAGGTAACAAGTCACAGCATTTAACATATAGTTAGTACAACATTACCTTGAAACAAAATGAAATGTTTGGAACATGACTTAGGCTATGGCAATTACTAATTTTGACTTCTAAGTATTTCCATGCGATTATGGAGGAATTGGACTGATTGTATTGTTAAAACATCAACTTACATTACCTAATTATTATTGGATTATTACTCTATTTGTGTCATCATATTACCATTTTTAATCCAGATATTACACTAATGGAACAGTTTTATTGTAGGCAGATCACCATACTTTTCTTAACAACTTTATACCCTTTTTTCATACATTTCAGCCTAAGAAGAGCCCAGACATACTCATTGTTTATACCTAGCTATTACCTTACCCTTAGGACTGAGGTTAAATTTTGCCCTCTGGCAACTTTGGTAAACTATTTTAATTATTAACATAAGGACCATTTCAAACACTACTGTAACACTGTGCGAATACTGAACAAACGCTCCAAAAAGGCAAGGCTATGAACTGAAAAGCATCTCTTATGCTATGAAATTGAGAATAACTAAGTATAATAAAAAAAATATATAACTTACGCATTAGGAGTTATATTTCAGTAAGGTACATCATGGCTATATTTAGACATCCAAAGCAACTAAACATTTATCATCCCAGTGATCGGCACATCCGGGTAATGCTGTCAAATATGTGGAAGCACGTTGGATGTGTATCCATTAAAAAACAGTGGAGCAATTCTGACACATCGCCCTTGTCCTAGACCAAACTCTCTCTCTGTTGCTGTAGTATAGCTGACCAGGACAGATGGGTCTCTAAGATCCAGTATTTCATTTGCACTCCCTAGAGGGTGATTGACCTCAGCATAGGTTACTGACAGCATAGAGCTAAAGGTTTCAAGACAAAATTTGTGCTTGTTAACTCGTACTCGTACTCGTACTCGTACTCGTCGTCCTCCACTTATCCGGGTCCGGGTCGCGGGGGCAGCAGCCTCAGCAAAGAAGCCCAGGCAGTCCTCTCCCCAGCCACTTCCGTCAGCTCTTCCGCGGGCGTTCCCAGGCCAGCCGGGTGATGTAGTCCCTCCAGCGTGTTCTGGGGCGGCCCCGAGGTCTCCTCCCGGTTGGACATGCCCGAAACACCTCCCAAGGGAGGCGTCCGGAAGGCATCCTTACCAGATGCCCGAACCACCTCAACTGGCTCCTCTCGATGTGGAGGAGCAGCGGCTCTACTCCGAGTCCCTACCGGATGTCTGAGCTCCTCACCCTGAGGCTGAGCCTAGCCACCCTGCGGAGGAAACACATTTCGGCCGCTTGTACTCGCGATCTCATTCTTTCGGTCACTACCCAGAGCTCGTGACCATAGGTGAGGGTTGGAACGTAGATCGACCGGTAAATTGAGAGCTTCGCTTTCTGGCTAAGCTCCCTCTTCACCACAATGGACCGGTTAAGCGCCTGCTGACGCCGCCCCAATCCGCCTGTCAATCTCCCGCTCCATCCTACCCTCACTCGTGAACAAGATCCCGAGATACTTAAACTCCTCCACCTGAGGAAGGACCTCCCCCCTGACCTGGAGTGGGCAATCCACCCTTTTCCGGCTGAGGACCATGGCCTCGGACTTGGAGGTGCTGATTCTCATCCCAGCCGCTTCACACTTGGCTGCAAACCGCCCCAGCAAGAGCTGGAGGTCACTGTTCGATGGAGCTAGGAGGACCACGTCATCCGCAAAAAGCAGGGATGAGATCCTCCCATCACCGAACCTGACACCCTCCACCACTCGGCTGCACCTAGAAATTCTGTCCATAAAAGTTATGAACAGAACCGGTGACAAAGGGCAGCCCTGGCGGAGTCCAACCCTCACCGGGAACAGGTCCGACTTACTGCCAGCCACGTGAACCAGACTCATGCTCCTTCGGTACAGGGACTGGATGGCCCTTAGCAAGGGGCCACCAACCCCATACTCCCGGAGCACCCCCCACAGGATGCCCCTGGGGACACGGTCGTAAGCCTTCTCCAAATCCACAAAACACATGTGGACTGGTTGGGCAAACTCCCATGCCCCCTCCAGCACCCTGGCGAGGGTAAAGAGCTGGTCCACGGTTACGTGTCCGGGGCGAAAACCACATTGCTCCTCCTCAATCCGAGGTTCAACTATCAACCAGACCCTCTTCTCCAGCACCCTGGAGTAGACCTTACCGGGTAGGCTGAGGAGTGTGATCCCCCTGTAGTTGGAACACACCCTCTGGTCCCCCTTCTTGAAAATGGAGACCACCACCCCGGTCTGCCACTCCAGAGGCACTGCCCCCAATGTCCACGCAATGTTGCAGAGGCGTGTCAGCCAGGACAGCCCTACAACATCCAGAGCCTTGAGATATCCAGGACGAATCTCATCCACCCCAAGGGCTCCGCCGCCTCGGAGTTGTTTCACTACCTCAGCAACTTCTGCCCCAGAAATTGGACGACCCGCCCCTGAGACCCCCGTCTCTGTTTCCTCACTGGAATACGTGTTGGTGGGATTGAGGACCTCCTCAAAGTATTCCTTCCACCGCCCAACAATGTCCCCAGTTGATGTCAGCAGCTCCCCGCCCCCACTGTAAACAGTGTGAGCAAGTTGCCGCCTTCCCCCCTGAGGCGCCGGACGGTTTGTCAGAACCTCTTTGGAGCCGATCGATAGTCTTCCTCCATGGCCTCACCAAACTCCTCCTACGCCCGAGTTTTTGCCTCCACGACTGCCGCCGCTGCGCTCCGCTTGGCCCGCCAGTACCAGTCAGCTGCTTCCGGAGACCCACAGACCAACCATGCCCTGTAGGCCTCCTTCTTCAGCCTGACGGCTCCCCTCACCTCTAGTGTCCACCAGCAGGTTCGGGGATTACCGCCGCGACTGGCCCCAGCGGCCTTGCGGCCACAGCTCACAACTGCCGCCTCGACAATGGCAGAGCAGAACAAGGCCCATTCGGACTCAATGTCCCCCTCTGCCCTCGGGACGCGGTCGAAGCTCTCCCGGAGGTGGGAGTTGAAGATCATCTGGACAGGTTCTTCCGCCAGGCGTTCCCAGCAGACCCTCACTGTTCGCTTGGGCCTGCCAGGTCTGCGCGGCGTCTTCCCCCACCATCTGATCCAACTCACCACCAGGTGGTGATCAGTTGACAGCTCTGCTCCTCTCTTCACCCGGGTGTCCAGAACATATGGCCGCAGGTCAAATGATACGACTACAAAGTCGATCATTGACCTACGACCTAGGCTGTCCTGGTGCCACGTGCACCGATGGACATCCTTATGTTTGAACATGGTGTTAGCTATGGCCAAACTGCGACCCACACAGAAGTCCAATAACTAAACACCACTCGGGTTCAGATCGGGCAGGCCCTTCCTCCCAATCACGCCCGTCCAGGTCCCGCTGTCATTGCCCACGTGAGAGTTGAAGTCCTCCAGCAGAACAATGGAGTCCCCGGTCGGGGCACTGTCCAGCACCCGTCCCAGGGACTCAAAAAAGGGTGGGTACTCTGAACTGTTGTTCGGTGCATAAGCACAGACAACAGTCAGGACCCGTTCCCCGACCCAAAGGCGCAGGGAAGCAACCCTTTTGTCTACCGGGGTAAACCCCAACGTACAGGCAGAGAGTCTGGGGGCTATCAGAAAGCCCACCCCGGCCCTCCGCCTCTCACCCGGAGCAACTCCAGCGAAGGAGAGAGTCCAACCCCTCTCAAGGACTAGGGTTCCAGAGCTGGAACTATGTGTCGAGGTGAGGCCAACTATATCTAGCTGGTAGCGCTCAACCTCTTCCACAAGCTCCGGCTCCTTCCCCGCCAGAGAGGTGACATTCCATGTCCCAAGAGCCAACTTCTGTAACCGAGGATCAGACCGCCAAGGCCCCCGCCTTGGTCTGCTGCCCAATCCACATTGCACCGAACCCTTGCTTGTTAACCATGGTTCCAAATTAGATGCATCAGTCTAGTTAAATACGTTGTACTTCAGTTATATCCAAATTTTTTTGAATGGGGGCCAGATTAGATTATATGAAAATACCTGGGTGCTAGCTGCTTCTTGCATTGTAGAGTTATTAAAAAAGGTCTTGGCAAAAAAACAATCACCCTTCCACCGCTGCTGTAGCAGCTTTTCTTGGACTTCTGTTGACTTGTGGTTTTTTGCTGTGGCCATTTCTATTACCTGCTGTTAGCTAACTGTTCCTTAGCCACTATAGCCACTTTAGTTCCTTCTACCTTTGATGCCATTGTGAGATAAATGGAAAAAATGCAGAGTGAGCTTGCTTGATTAACCAATATTGCATGGTGGGCTACATATAGTGTACTTTGACAGACAAGCCACGGGCCATTTAAAATCAGTTTATGGGCCACAATTGGCCCCAGGGGCTGAGTTTGGACATGCCTGGATTATGCAAAGTAATGACTCACTTTAGTTTCCCACTTGAGAATCCCACTTGGTATCCTGGAATGTACATGGCATTCGCTCACAGGCGAAAAAAATTAAAGTGATAGACTTTGTCACAAAATTGAAAACAGATATTTTTCTCCTACAAGAAACCCACTTACTAAAGTCGGAAGAAAAATCTATTAAAGATCCAAATTTTAATCAAATTTTTTCATCCTGCTATAACAGCAGACAAAGAGGTGTCTCTATCATGGTCCACACCAGACTACCATTTACTTTAAACAGCACGGTTACAGACCCAGAAGGCCGCTACATCATTATTCAGGCAACAATCTTTAACAAATTATATACAATCGTTAATCTGTATGCCCCTAGTAATGATGATCCAGCCTTCTTTCACACAGTCTTCTCTCTACTATCTACTGTAACCTATCAGACAGCTCGACAACTATAATTGGAGGAGACTTTAACACAGTCCTAAATTCATCATTAGACCGATCTAGTAGCTCAGTACACACAAAGCAATCACAATCGGTAATAAGTAATACAGGAATATATGGATGATTTTGGGCTTGGCGATGGCTGGAGACTCAAATACCCATTGAGGGAATATACTTTCTTCTCTCCTGTGCATCGCTCATTTTCAAGAATTGACTTTTTTTTCTTAAATTACTCCATCTCACAAAAAATTACCACAAAAATACACCCGATCATTATCAGCGACCATGCACCAGTATCACTCAATCTGCAAATAGAAACCATCTATAAACGGTCCCCAACATGGCGCTTTAATATCTCTTTACCTAAAGATCCAGACTTTGACAAAATGGTGAGACGGGAGTGGGCAAACTTTCTTGAAGATAATGACTCTCCAAATTTATCTCCTTCTTTAATATGGGAAGCTGGGAAGGCAGTAATCAGAGGAAAAATTGGTAACACTTCATAAGTTACCAAAACCTGTCCAGTTTTGGGGAAATTACACTGTAGATGTGAGAACAGCACCTACCATGTGGTTTCTGTGTAATTAAATAATAAAAACATTTTATAACTTTTCATGACTCATTATTGTGTATTTTAAGATATATGTAGGCTGTATTATTACATTACTGTATTGTTTGTGTTTCGTCCTCGGATGGCACTACAAGACTTCCAGAGATGTGCACTTGAGAGGGGTAAGTTTGCTTTGTACTCCAGCCTGCCCGTTAATTAGGTAATTTGCAGAATATAGACCCATTTCTTGACATATTCATATTCAAACTCATTCAATGAAATGTAAACAAAACATAAATATTAAAACCCTGGAGTGTGGGTGAAATTGCCTGATGACACATAGGCTACATAAAAGTGACTGAATCAACTGCCATGAGCAAAGGGCAAAAGCATTTGTTGCACTTCATACATATACAGATTCATATAAGGAAATTAAACCAGAAGTTTTGGGAAATTACATAAGTGACGAGTTATACTCTAACTCCCGGGAAAGTATGTGCTAAGTGACCGCAAGGGATACTCTAACTCCCGGGGAAGTATGTGCCAAGTGACCGCGTTGTTATACACTAACTCCCTGGAAAGTATGTGGTAAGTGACCGCAAGGGATACTCTAACTCCTGGGAAAGTATGTGGTAAGTGACCGGGAGGAATTATGCTCTAACTCCCGGGAAAGTACATGTAAGTTCCCGGGACTTATACGCTAACTCCCGGGAAAGTGGGTGAGAGGTACACTCTAAAACGCGGGCTGACTTATGAAGTGTTACCGAAAAATTATATCATTCTCCTCCTACAAGAAGAAACAGGAATACCTGTCTCCTATGTCCCTCAGTTTTAATGCACCACAGGGGGGCGGGGGGGGTCTGCGTTGGGCAGTGGGTGGGCGGGCCTTCCTGCCCCGCCCATCTGGGGTGTGTCTCTGGCTCTTTGGGGGGGCTGGCCATTGCCGCCCCGAGTCCCTGGGCCCGCGTGGTGTCCTGCGGCCTCTGCGGCTCCCTGGGCGTCGGGTCTGGGCGCTCCTGCGGCCTTGGGGTGCCTTGCCGCCCGCCTTCCCCCGCGGGGCTGGGACATTGGCCCTGGACCCTGGTGATGGTCATAAACACACTGGGAGGGTTCAAATACACGCAAGCTCCGTGACGCATCGCAAAGAACTGATCGGATCACTCAAAAGGGGCTCAGTTGCTTCTCAGACCTACCACATTGCGTTGGCAACTCTTCTCCACAATCGGGCTTTCCTCCACCACCAGGACTCTCACATGTCTGGTGTTCAATATAGACTTCTCTTTTTTTTTTTTTTGGCCTGTTCCTCCTGTTTTTTTGTTTGTTTGTTTGTCTGTTTGTTTGTTTGTTTGTTTATTTTTTTTCTCCTTCTTCTCCGCATGCACTGTCGCTATATAACTCAGGACTTAAGCACCTGTCCCTCAATCCCCCCTGCTTGTCCCTTACTTTCCCCTTGACACACTATGGTGTATCATGGCCCTCTCTGGCTCATATTAGGAAGTTTTTCCAATAAAGGCTGATAGGCTAGTCTCCAGGGAGGGTGGGTGACGATCACAACCACACACAGTATGGGTATAAAATACTTGACTGCAAGATTAACAGTGCATCAATCTTCATAAAAAGCTTACACCCTTTTGTGGCGCTAAGCTATGAAGACTAATGCAGACAGGTTGAAAAAAAAAGAGCATTGCAATAGAAAATAATGGAATAAAATTCAACAGAATTGTTTAATTCAACCTTACCGGAACTGAATGTTTTTTGCGTCCTCTGATGCTTCTGATCTCCATGTCACCTGAATGGAGGTCTTAGAAGATTCTGATGTGTGGGATACAGCGGAGTTCTGGACACACATGCATAGAAAGAGGGGCAAAAAGAATGAAGGTATTTAGTATTTAGGTGGGTTTT
Source organism: Epinephelus lanceolatus (assembly GCF_041903045.1). NCBI lineage: Eukaryota > Metazoa > Chordata > Actinopteri > Perciformes > Serranidae > Epinephelus > Epinephelus lanceolatus. The sequence goes on along the minus strand of NC_135756.1, from coordinate 37,808,349 downwards.
TTTTAAAGTATGCGTCTCAATCATTAAAAAAAATTAAATATGTGGGCCTGCCTCAAAATCTGCAGTCTACGTAATTGTTTAATTGTGACTGAGGTTAAGAATATTGGTAGTTGTTAGTTAGTATCAGTATTGAGCAGAGAAGGACCAGTTATCATAAGTTGCAAAACACAAAAAACAAAAAAAATTTTTTTTATAAATTTATGTTAACAGTAAGTGGGGCTGCATACCTCAAGACAATTCTAATTTGTGATAAAAGCACTAAATTTAGTACACTTATAACTTACTATACACAGAAGAAATCTGGATGGCATTGCAGACTGGCATTCTGATGACCATGTCAGCAAAGTCCAATATGGCTGCCACCTTAAAACCCTTTTCAGCTGTAACTTTTGAAAAAGATGAACTACAAATACAAGCTTTGTGTCTATTCTATGTTTTTTGATCATAAGAAATACATCTGACTGCTTTTGTTTTATGTCTGGATGCATCTGGACCCCTAATTTACAAATTTCCAACCTAGAATATTAAAAAAAAGAAAAAAAGAAACTCATTTGGAAAACTTTCAGATATTTAAATATTAGAAAGATATTGGGATACTCAGATTTATGATTTATTTTAAAATCATATTATATTTATGGCAAAAAAGGAGGTGACCAAGGCACTCTTGAGGTCCAAAGATTAAAAAAACTTTATTTGAAGTGGCTAATACACTGTAAAAGATAAAATGCACCTACGCATTGCAGCACACAGCCTTCATCAGGGTGACAAATCAATCATGAGGACACAGGTGAAACCTATATAGGTAATACCAGGAAGTGACATCATGAGCATATGAACAAACAGGTGACCCAAATGAGGGGAAAGATTAAAAAACAAAACAAAAAAACCACAAAGAAATAAGCATCAAAGTACACAAATAAACACATTAATAATAATAATAATAATAATAATAATAATAATAATAATACATTTTATTTCTTAGGCGCCTTTCTGTCACTCAAGGACACCTTACAATGGATAAAAGACAATGCACAGTACACAATAAAATCAATTAAAATAATTTAAAATAAAATTACAAAAAAAAATCACAAAAAGTACACACGAGTAAAAACAGATGTGGACAGGAAATGGGGTTAGTGAAGGGAAAAGGCGATCTTAAACAGGAGTGTTTTGAGTCGGGACTTGAATTGTGATAGTGTACTGATGTTCCATATTTCGGGTGGAAGAGAGTTCCAGAGCCGGGGAGCAGAGTGGGTGAAAGCTCGCTCTGCGGGGACGGTCAACAGAATGGAGGAGGATGATCAGAGGGTCCGAGAGGGAGTGGCGATGTGGAGAAGACTGGAAAGATATGGGGGGGCAAGATTATGGATGGCCTTGAATGCAAGCAGAAGGATTTTGAAGTCAATGTGGGACTTGACCGGGAGCCAGTGGAACTGCTGTAGGACCGGAGTTATGTGGTGGATGGCAGGGGTTCTGGTGATGACACGGGCAGCTGAATTCTGGACCAGTTGAAGTTTGTGCAGGGATTTGTGGGTGAGACCGGAGAGGAGGGAGTTGCAGTAATCCAGGCGGGAAGTGATGAGACTATGGACAAGGATAGCAGTGGCATGGGGAGTAAAGGAGGGGCGGAGGCGGTTGATGTTGCATAGGTGGAAGTAAGCAGACCGGGTGATGTTGTTGATGTGAGATCAGAAGGAAAGTGTGCTGTCGAGGATGACACCCAGACTCTTAACCTGTGGGGAGGGGGAGACGGAGCAGTTGTCAATGGTGAGGGGGAAAGAGAGTTGAATTATCCCTGACAGTACCAGGAAATAAATACCCTTATAACCTAAGCTAAATCTAAGGCATGTATACACCGTTTAGATCCCTGCCAAAGAAATATAATCATAAAAAAGGAGAATAATCAATTTCCTCGTTGAGGCCTGGATATGTCATGGCCTTCAGTTGGAAAATCCAAAATGTTTCCCGTTGTAGAAGGCGCTTGAGACGATCACCCCCGCCCCCCTCCAAGAAGTAGGGACCACTTCAATGACCATGAGTTTTAGTGTTTTGTGGCTGCCATTGTAGCTGACTGTAGCTAATATTTTGTTCATATTATTTTTTATTTTGGGTGAACATTCTCAAAACCTTGCTGTTATTTTTTTGTGTAGTACACTTTATTCAATGTCTGCATAGTTTCATTTCACCTGTTGTAGCAGGGGGGGCCTTAATTAGCGACACACAAAACATGCACGAGTGCTGTAGACACAGCTTCCCGGCAAAACTTTTTGCTCAGCTCGATAAATCTGACAGTCTGTTCTACACCAATACACAGGTGGATGATAAGGTTTCATTGCAAGCTCTGCTGGATTCTGGCTCCATGGCCTGCACCATTAGCGAAGAGACTGAGCAGATGCTTAAGAATGTTGGATTAGCATCAGAGCCCAGTTGCACTCACATATTGTGCTTGTTGGTTGTGGTGGAGCTCAAGTCAGGCCCAAATGCATTCACAACCTGAAGATGGAAGTGTATGGATTTACATTCAGTGTGCCTGCCTTAGTGGTTCCTGGGCAGAAAGATCAGATGATTCTGGGCACAAATGTCATTAGATACCTCATAAAACACTTCAAACAGTCTCCCCACTTCTGGCAGGTTTGCAAACCTGAGTCAACAGACGCACCTGAGATAATGCAGTTTCTCAACATGTTGTCCGGCATCAACAGGTGGAGAGGTGACACAATGCCAGATTTTATTGGGACTGTCAAACTGGCTCAAGCAGTCACTCTTCTCCCAAGAGCACCTGGTTTGGGGCAAGTTGCCTGCAGCCTCACCGCTTTCTGAAGGCAGTGTTATTCTGGTTGAACCATCTAAAGCACAGTTCCACAAAAAAGACATCATCGTCTGCAGGTCTGTAGCATCCATGAACAGCGACAGATGGGTACCAGTCAGGACTTTGAACACCTCTGACAAAGCTGTCACTTTAAAGCGTCACACCAAGGTGGCAGACGTGTCCATCTGCATTGCCATTGAGGATCTAGATGTAACCCCTGAGCAAATGTCAGCCGCAGAAGTCAGAGTGCAGAGTCAAACAGTGCTTGATGAAGCAGCTAACAGCCCTGATCACCCTTCTTGTCCCAGTTTTATAACACTATGCATGAACTGGGACTGGACGATTTGGACATTGATTCATGTGAGTTGCAGCAACTGATCCGCAAGTAGGAAGACGTCTTTTCAAGGAGCAAACTTGACTGTGGGCTGGCTAAGGACTTTGTCCATCCCATACATTTGTCTGATGAATGTCTGTTCAGTGGCGCGCATCCCACCAGGGGAGTACCACAAACTCCAACAGGTCCTCACAGAGATGATCATCCGGAAGTCCAGCTGTGAGTGGGCATCCCCACTAGTGCTTGTTTGGAAAAAGAATGGGGATCTCCGAATATGTGTGGACTACCGCTGGCTGAAGGCACGCACAATCAAGGATGCACATCCTTTGCCCCATCAGTCTGACTGTTTGGCAGCTCTGGGAGGCAGTGCCATATTCAGTGCAATGGATCTCACCTCTGGTTTTTATAACATCACCATGGCAGAGGAAGACAAAAAGTTGACAGCATTCACCGCACCTATGGGGCTCTATGAGTTCAATAGGTTACCTCAAGGCCTATGTAACAATCCTGCAAGCTTCATGCGCCTCATGATGGGCATATTTGGCGATCAGAATTTCATGACACTGCTCTGCTACTTGGATGATGTGCTCGTGTATGCCCCTAATAAGCTGAAGCCCTAAGGAGGCTCGAAACAGTCTTCAACAGACTGCATGTCCATGGATTAAAGCTGGCCCCCAAAAAATGTCAGTTACTGAGGAGAAGTGTAAGATTCTTGGGGCACATTGTGAATGAAGAGCGTGTGTCAACCGACCCTGATAAGGTGAAGGCTATTGCCTCCATGACAGAGTCTGACTTAATGATGGAAGATAGAGCTACGCCTTCTCAAAGAAAGATTAAATCATTTCTCGGTATGGTCATGTATTATCAGCAGTTCATACACAATTGTTCTCGCATAGTGAAGCCGTTGCCTGCACTGACTGCCACACCAACAGGAAAAAGGGGAAATGCAAGAGGTGCTGCTGTATTCAAGAATTTACATCCAAACGACTGGACAGAGGAGCATTGGAGCTCATTTGAACAGTTGAAAACTGCGCTCTTGGAGTCTGTTGTACTTGCACACCCTGATTTCAGCCGACCATTCCTTCAGTCCACAGATGCCTCTCAGGATGGCTTGGGCGCCGTATTATCCCAGATTCAGGATGGTGAAAGTAAAGCATGCCCCATCGCCTTCGCCAGCAAGGCGCTCACCCGTGCTCAGACCAACTATCCTGCTCATCGCCTGGAGTTTTTGGCACTGAAGTGGTCCGTTTGTGACAAATTTAGCCACTGGCTAAAGGGACACACATTTACTGTTTGGAGGGACAATAATCCGCTAACCTACATTCTCACGAAACCTAAACTCGACGCATGTGAGGAAAGATGGGTAGCTAAGTTGTCACCATACAACTTCAGCATCAAGTACATACCTGGCAGTAAGAACGTCGTTGCTGATGCCTTGAGCAGGCAACCCTTTGTCCAAAACCCTGTCTGTCAGAGGCTTATGAAGGAGTCATATAAAGCGCTGTTGGAAGAGTCGCAACAAGTTCAAGAGAGTATAGTTCAGGAGGTGTTCAGAGTCAGTGCCAACCACCAGAGTGTTGAATGCCCACCTCCACCAGGGAACTTGGAACATCACTCTCTGACTGATGGCGAAGTATCTGCAGTCCTGGCAGGTCATGCTGAGTGGGATCAACGTCCCAGGCAAAGGGTGGTCTCTTGGATTGCTCAAGACCTGGAGAAGCTAGTCCCACCAGGCCAAGACACTCTGCCTGTCTTCTCACTCCAAAAGCTCCAGGATGAACAGGAAAGGGATGCCACACTGTCACAGGTCATTTTGTTCGTTACCCGCGGGAGACGGCCATCGAGAAGAGAGAGAGCTGGACTGTCATTAAAGGTACTCAAAACCCTGAAGCAGTGGCAGAAATTGAGTATGCTTAATGGCATCCTATACAGGGTGAGTAAGGACTCACTAACTGGAAAAAAGCGGCATCAGTACATTGTACCCTCCTCCTTGGTCAACGATGTTCTGCATGGTGTCCAGGACGATGCCGGCCATCAGGGTCAGAGCAGGACCTTGCACCTGACGAGGCAGAGGTTCTTCTGGACTGAAATGGAATGCGATGCCAGAGAATATGTGAAAGTCTGCAAGCGCTGTGTTGTTAGCAAGACACTGGAGCCTGAGGGGAGAGTTCCACTTGAAAGTATCAAGACCACAAGCCCCTTGGAGCTTGTCTACCTGGATTTCTGGTCTGCTGAGGACTCCAATGGAAGGAGTGTGGATGTGTTAGTGGTAACGGACCACTTCACTAAAATGGCCCATGCCTTCAAATGTTCCTACCAGTCAGCAAAACAAGTCGCACGCCAGCTGTGGGATAGATACTTTTGCATCTATGGCTTGCCACAGAGGATCCATTCAGACCAGGGTGCAAATTTCAAAAATCAGTTGATTCAGGAGTTGCTGCAGATTGTTGGTCAAAAGTCAAGGACAACCCCGTATCACGCCATGTGGAATGGCCACACCGAGAGATTCAACAGAACTTTAGGGAACATGATCAGAGCATTACCCCCCAGGGATAAGCAGAGATGGCCACAAATGCTGCAGACACTGACTTTTGCTTATAATTGTACAGCTCATGAGTCAACTGCACATGCTCCATTCTATTTAATGTATGGATGGATCCCCAGACTGCCAGTGGATGTTATGTTCCACAGTGTGGAGACAGACAGCGACATCACAGACTATGACAGTTATGTCAAGAGAATGAGGGATGACCTCTGGGAAGCCCTTACACTGGCCCAAGTCAATGCCAGTTCCAGTCAGTAGCGCCAAGCAGACTTGTACAACAAAGGTATGAAAGGCACAGACATTGAAGAGGGAGATCAGGTTCTCGTGGCAAACAAGGGTGGACGCGGTTGCAGAAAACTAGCTGACAGGTGGGAATCTACACTCTACACAGTAGTCTCTAAAGACTCAAGGTGCCACATTTACTGCATCAGACACCAAGGCACTGGACAAGAGAGAGTTGTCCACAGAAACCTGCTTTTGCAAGCCAACTTCCTGCCAGTGGAAATGGATTATGAAACGGTGTCATCTTTTGACAGTGGCTCTGAGGCAAGTCAAGAACACACACTGAAAAAAGTGATTTTGACCCCTAGTAAATGTTACTTATATTAATTAAGCATATTTATATATTGTCAAAAATATGACTATCATATTTTATTTAACTGAATGTAGCTCGAAAAAATTAACCAAATTGCGCATACCATCCGGTTTGGATTTTGAAGTTTGCGCATGCGCAAGAACATACCGCCTTTTTAGGATTTTGGGGTGCAAGTCAGTTACTCACTCTGGAGTCTGGACACCCTGCAGGTGCATGTTGCTCTCATTACAGGCTGAATTCCGAATTGTTTGGGTAAGTCTTAAATAATCATTGGTATGTCGTAGTCTAACTTTCACCACGGTGTAAGCCCTATTTACTTTATTCAAATGATTATATACTCAAGTAGTTACAGCTATGGGCCTCTTTAATTCGGGTGGTTAAGCTAGCCATGTGAGGATGTGTTAGCTTGTTAATGCTCCTGATATTAGATTGTCCATGTGGCTAAACATGAATCAACTCCGCTCCGGGCGGGGTATCAGAAATGGTGAGTTAAGTTTAACTTGAGTCGGTTGGACTTTGATTCGGTTAAGGGACTTGTGTGTGGGAGGGCGGCGGCGGCCACCGAGGAGGAGGAGGAGGAGGAGGAGGAGGCGGCAGAGGCTAAGGCTAAGGCTGCGGTCCACCATATACACCGTGTCGTGTGTGGCGTCCGGCACAGGCAGCAGGTGTGTGTGTGTGCGGCCGTTACCTCCTCCACGTCGGTCTCTCAGCGAACTGCGTCTGACTCACATGCTGTCTGGTCCTGCGGCTCACTCATTTTGTATGTTTCTGCATTTGTCGGACAGCAGACTCGTTTTACATGATCAATGTTTTTAAAAACAACAGTGTCTGGATAGCTCCTGTTAATACTGGCATGCAGAAGTTTTATGCCATGGTGATACTGTGTTTAGTCAGACATGCCATGCAGCAGGGGACATGACATTTATTACAACTATATAAAAAAAAACTTAATTTTAAATAAACATCTTGTTAGCATCTGCTCATTGTACAGTAAATATGTTCTCCAGAAAGGATGAAACAACTGCAGTTCCAACAACATGATATTATTTGAACATGGGACTTTATTTACTATATTTACTATCAACGAATTTCTTTAAATTCATCATTAAAAATGTTATTAAGTTAAATGTTTATTTTTTAAATTAATAATTTATGCAATATCTGAATGCTGTGAGGTGATCTATAATCATTTATAAGAAGTATAGCACATAAAAAGTAATCTAGTAGTGAATAAATAACATAGCATCTCTTTTCTTTCCCTAACTCTAATCTGTCATCTGATGCATATTTCAGTCGTGCTGAGGCACAGTTGAGATGTAGACTTTTTCACTCATGATTTTGTACTCAATAATAAGCTTAACATTTCTTTACAGACACAGTGTTGATAACATGTTTTTTATACTGCGTTTATACTTGGCAGATTTATCACATCTGATTTTCAACCAAGCTTTGGACCTTTATATTCTTTGGTAAGTACATTTAACAAAGAGATTCCTTACTGCCATGTTAATCTTGGAAGTCATGCAATGATCAGTTTAAATTTAGCATTAATTTCATCAATAAAACTGCCAATTGTGCCAAGGGAATATAATTGAATTTAGGCGTGTGTAAGTGTGTGGCATGTCTCTCAAGGTCTCACCATGGTCATTAGCAAAGGATGGGTCAAACTAAGAATGCTGTGCCTTTTAAAAGTGTTCATAAAATCATCAGCAGGTTGCCAATAAGGTGTACTCATGATTTCCCATACACATGTAGTGGTTTTAAGTGCCTGTACTGTATGATTCTATGTCATTGCTTTTCCTATGGGACAGTAACACCATATTGGCATGTTTGAACAGCCTTACTCTCTTTTGGGAAAAAGGATTTTAATATTACATTCCCTCACATTAAGTATTTTCAAGGTACAAGTTACAAACTTACAAAGTATTTTTTTCTCTGGATGTAAGGTTTTTGGTGACACGGTGACTGTAAAACACTTAAAGTAATGTTTGATTATCTTTTTTCTTCTCAACTTTTCTGTATTTGTTTGTCTAGTTTATGTGGCAATGTAAAGACTGTGGTGCTGAAGTGTCTAGACGCTCAGAACTTCTTAAACATTACAGAGAAAGACATAGTCATTTTGGGCGTGGCCATCATATTAAGTGTATACATCCAGATTGTCCATGCATCTTTAAGACTTGGAATTCACTTTTGACACACCTGTCAAGGAGTCATAGCAATGCCTTAAAGCACTCTGACAAATTTACATTTTCCTGCCAACTGTGTGGCTTTAGTGAACTTGGAACTGAGCGTGATTATTTTGTACATGTAAACCATCATCTAAAAAAACAATGAGACAGTCAATTGTATGTTTAAAGGCTGTGAATACAAAACCAACGTATATAGTACATTCAAGTCTCACAAAAGTCGGAAGCACAGCTTGCATTCATTCGTAGATTTTAAGGATGGTGTAGTCCATGGACTTTCTGTGACTGAAACTGCAGAGCCTGGTGGTTCAGACAATGAGGAATGCTGTGACAACAGCCAGTCTGATGTTGATTTGAATACAACAATGGATCAGACAGATATAATTGAACAAAAACAGCATTATTATTAAAACTAGAAAATATTTTTCATGTGCCAAGTGCTGCAATTGATGAATTGCTGGAAGAACTTCAGTACTTGTTGAGTACAGCATCTCTGTGTAGTACAACAGAGATGATACAAGACACGCTCAGTAGTTACAGCCTGCAAGTTGATCAAACTTTCATTAAAGAACTTGCATCCACTCTCTGTGTATCTAATCCCATATGCAAGTCAATTGGTAAAGGCTGGCCCTTGGCAACATCGTTTAAGCGCAAAAAATACTACAAGGACAATTTCAAAGTTGTAGAGCCCATAGAATATATATTGGATGAAAAAGGCAAAAGAACACTGCAATATGTTTCAGTATTAAAAGTTCTGCACCAGCTTTTCGCAGACTGTCACATTCTTAATAAAGTATTAGACAGTAGTCTCACATCAGAGGAAAAAGGAACAAAGGAAAAAGGAGATGGTTTGTTCTTTAAAGAAAACAGCTTTTTATCAGGAGGCCAATTGAGAGTGTTACTTAATTTGTACGTGGATGATTTTGAGATTTGTAATCCGCTCGGCACATCTCGCAAAAAACATAAAATCTGTGCTGTTTATTGGACTCTCAGCAATTTACCGCCTGGTTCCCATTCCTCATTGTCTTCCATTCATTTGGCTTTACTGTGCAGGTCTGAAGACGTCAGGAGGTACGGTTATGAAAAGGTCCTAGAGCCCTTGTTGAGGGATCTTGGGCACAATACAGTGTGTTATAGCAGATAACTTGGGAGCGCATGGAATTGCTGGATTGACAGAGAATTTTGTAGGTGAATACATTTGCCGTTTTTGTTTGGCCCAGAAGTCCGAAATTCAGCAGAAAGAAGTGAGTTCAGATGCGTTTACTCTCAGAAGCAAAGAGACACATGAAACGCATGTTAGTTCAGCACAGGGCAATGTGAAACCATGTTATGGTGTTAAAAGGCCATGTGTTCTCTCTGCACATCTTTCTCATTTCAACGTTTGCACTGGCTACCCCCCAGATGTTGCACATGACATCTTTGAAGGCATAGTACCAGTTGAGTTGGCACATTGTCTGAATCATTTAATGTCCAAAAAATATTTCACACTGGACAGTCTCAATGAGTCCATTTTGAAATTTCCTTACAAATGGACAGACAAGAGTAATCGTCCACATTCTATTCCAAAGGCCTTCATGCAGAACAAAACTATTGGAGGGAACGCTCACGAAAATTGGAGTCTCTTGTGTTTTCTCCCATTTTTAGTTGGACAGTTAGTGCCCTCAAATGAGCCAGCCTGGCAGGTCATTTTGGACCTGAGGGATATTGTGGATTTAGTTGTTGCACCAGTACATACTGCGCAATCACTTGCTTTCCTTGAGGAAAGAATCTGTGATCACGGATGCAGGCTACAAGAGGTGTTTCCAGGTATAAAACTTTTACCAAAACATCATTTCGTCGAACATTATCCACAGATGATTCGATTTTTGGTCCGCTCGTTTGTCTGTGGACAATGAGATTTGAAGTAAAGCATAGTTTTTTTAAACAGGTCGTTCATCACACACGCTGCTTCAAAAACATACTCTTATCCCTGGCGGTGAAACATCAGTTCATGATGGCATATTACTTGGAGTCAAACACAACCAAAAAATGCAGCTTGACTGTCTCAGCTGTCTCAGCTGTCTCTGCTGACATTTTGCATCAGGATGTACAGAAAGTTTTGAAACTAAAATACCCTGATATTGCACACATTCAGCTCACTAAGACTGCATCTGTCAATGGAGTGACATACAGAGAGGGCATGGTTGTTGTTTGTGGCTCTACTGGTGGCTTGCCAGACTTTGCAGAAGTTGTCCAGATGGTTGTTTTGGAGGGAAACTTGAGTTTCATTGTCAAAGAGTTTGGTGCTTGGTATATGGAGCATTTTAAGGCATTTGAGTTGTGTCCAACTTCTCAAGTCTCCCTCATTCAGCTTGGTGCCCTTGTGGACCAGTACCCCTTGGCAGATTACAGGATTGGAGGCCGCCGAATGGTGACACTTAAAAGATTCATACATATACAAGGTCAGATCACACTAAATCATGTTGTGCTTATGTGTTCTTCTGTTTATTCATTTTTTAATATTTGTTTATTTTTCTCTTTCATATTTAGATTGAAGAATGGCAGAGCCCATGAAGCTGAGAGTCATCGTAGAAGAGGATGACTACAGAAGACTTGATCTCCACTCAGGAAAGCCAAAGACTTGCACAAAACAATTTGTGATGCATTTGGAATTGAAAGAGACTTTCGCATTCAATTCATGGATCCTGACTTCAGTAATGAGTTCATGAACATTACATCAGTGCAAGACATTCAAGACAGAGGAACAATTAAGCTTTTGTACATGCAAAATTGTTTGGATATGAATCCCATTTCAAGACCGAACTCTCCAAGCACTGCTGGATCATCTGCAAGCCCATCAAGCATTCACACACCTCAGAGTGTGTCCTCATTGTCTTCATCTGACTCTGACACCACCATCATTCTGTCCCATTCAGACAGTGAGCTGAGAACGCGTGCATGGCCACGTGACTTCACCATTCCTCACTTCCCATACGATGTGGAGGTTCAGCTTCAGCGGGGACATGAGATATTCAGAGAAACTGGCACAAGTCTGAAGATTCCACCAGGGCTGAAGTCCGACATCCTAGACAAACTGGCTGAAGAAATTTTCCAGTATACAGCATATCCACAAAATCACCAGATAGATGATGTAGCAGGGGCGCTCATCAAAAAATTTCCCTGTTTGCGAGATCTGTCTGCCACTGGATACTACAGCTGGATGATTAGCCTGAAATACAAAATGGCTAATTACCGGACAAAGATGCGGAACATTGGATGTCCTGAAGTGACTGTTAATGCATTGAAAAATAAATCAAGAGATGAATGCTTCCCAGCCAAAAATGTTAAGAAAGCTAAAAAGGCAGAGGTCAACTATTGTCCTTCACACCCCACTGGCGAAACAGATGACAGTCTGGAAAACTTGCGAGTTGAACTTTTGACTGATGTCAGACAAAGAAACGGGGCATCAGATGTAAGAGAGAAGATGTCTAAAACTTTCTCCTACTGAAGAAAAGAAGTGGTGCATGGAAGTCCAGGTGCTGGAGAGATGAAAGTGAGGTGGCCTGCACTTTTCCATATTAATGAGGTAAATACATGTTTGCTTCCATCCAGTGTGCCTCTTTTCATTGTGCATTTCCACTATGTGTTATGATTTCACTATGTGTATTACAAGAATCACCATTATGTAAATAACTGAGCACAGTGTTCTTTGTCTTCTGCCACTTTTTTTATGTGCAACAGATAAATGCTGAATTTCAGCGAATTACAACACATCCACTCGAGACGACCTTCATGGCACGGTTGGACAGTCTTCAGCCTCAGCTGACATCAGTTTTCCAGAAAAAGGGAGGTGTCACTGGCCAGACACTAGCCAAACATCTGCAGATCTTACAAGAGGTAACTGTTCATTCATTGTTGTCTATATGTGTGCTTTAATATATTCTGTTTCAGTAAAGCCTGGATCATTAATGTAAGACACATTTCCAAAGAAATATTTTACATGTTTACATGTTATGGTAGCAAAACCAGCCCTGTTTTCTCTGGTGGGACAGTTAATGTACACCACCTGCACTGAGCAAGATTTTTGACCATGCTTAGCACAGCGCTTTCATCCTATACATCCATACATGTCACATATTGTAACCACACCACAATTATTTTGTAATCAAAGGAATAAGGTTATTTATAGTATAACCGTGGGTTGAAAAGTTCATATATTTTTGTAATTACTTTAGTGCCTGGAAATCTTTTTAATCAGTGGAATCTCTTCACACAGGCTACAAGTGATGTTCAAAAAGGGCAGCAGTCCTTAGAGCACTTTGCCTCTACCTTGGTGAGGATGATGGACATCTGATCCATGAGTATATGGTAAGTTTAATGTTCTGAATGTAACTCGTATTTAAGATTTTGAAGTTGTTTGTCCTGTAGTTTTGGCTCCCCACTGGGTCTCTTCAGCGTACAGCAGAGGTGTGTGTTGTGTTTAAAAGAATAATTTGCTGTTACAGTGCACCATTATAGAATCTTTGACATGTAGTGATGTTTCTTGTGCTGCTTTACCTGTCCAAGTCAGTATAGTAAAATGTTTTGTTCCTGTTGCTTATATGATAGAGCAAGGCAAAGAGTCGAAGCACAAAAGCACACCTTGGAACACACAGTGCCCATAAAACACTTGATGCACAAATGGACAGTGCCCTGATTGAAATCTGAAAATGTCTGTCGTGCAGATGTACAATGTATGGTAAAAAATAATAAAAAAAAATAATTATAAAAAAATAATGTTTATTTGTGGCAAAGCATTCTAATGTTTTTTTTAATGTTCCTTTTCTCCTATTTACTTAAGGAAGGAAATGCCATCCCGACAGACATGCAGAAGTGGGCCATGGGCATTTACGTCATCAGCAAGAAGAATGGAGATCCTGGACATCATGATGACATCAGAATTTCTGTTGATGGAGCCATCATCCTGGACAACATTGGATCTGCAGCCCAGGCTTGCGCAGTGATGCTTGGAGTGATCTACGCATTGAACCTGGCCTACCCCAAGGAACTGAGACACTATTACGAATTCATTCAAAAAGTACTCATGGGAATGGATGGGGAAAAGCTTTCCCCCAAAGTCCTTGGACTAAAGAACAAAATCGGTGTTGGACTGTAGAAATTCTTCGGCCACAGTTGTTTTGTTTGGTGTTTTTGTGAATTGTGGAATTAATGGTTAATGTGATCTCAAAAGCAGCATCACTAAGAGTTCCACACAGATGAGAAATGCTTTTGTAGAGGATAGAAGTATTCACGCAGCCAGTGGTGAGGACACTACAACAAACAAACTAACTTACTGGTAGTTATATGTGTTAGGGCAGTAATGAAGGATCGCCTCTTGTCTGTTTCAGGCCAACATCCAAGAGAGTGACAGGATATGCACGTAAATGAATCTTATGATACTCAACAAAGCCACTTGTTTTATTATCAGTTCAATTGCCTCAGTGAAACATTGCCTTTCAATAATATTGTCATTTCAGAATCAGGCAACCTGTGTTTTGTTTTCCAGATGTGGCCCACTGTGTATGGTTTGGGTTTTAAATGTTGCTGAAAGTTTTTTTTTTCTCTGGGTAATGTTCTCAATTGAAGGCATAGGTATATTTTTGCAAAAAAGCTGTAAAGTAAGCTCTATAAAGGGTAACTACCACTTTACATGTAACAGGGATAGAACTATTCTGCTGCCTAGTCTCTGATCAGGACACTACACAAAAGTGTCAGAGTTTATATTGTTCATTCCATCCTTATGGTTATGGTTATGGTAGTATCTGATTAGCGGGTTTCTGCTTTCTTGTGTTTGATCTCTTTAGTAGAGGCTTTTAAAGTGTAAGGGTTAAAAGCTAAAACAAGTATTGTTGTTTATGCACTTTGCATTTCACAGGTTCTTGTCTTATAAGAAGTATTGTACATGTTGAGAGCAAGTGTTGCCTTCTGTCTTGTCGCATATCAGGAGACTTCACTTAACATGTGTCAGTTTATTCTTTATTAATGGTTGTTTACACAATCAGAGAAACATATTTTTTTTCTTTTGCAAACAGATTAATGTATCTGTTAAAGTTAACAGTGTTGCTATCTATGCACTGAGTATTTTACAGTTTTTCATGTTAGAAAAATATTTTTGGGTCATTAGACTGCTCTGATGTGAGATGTTAAATATTTGTACCATATTAAAGTTGGTTGTCTAAACACATTTTGTGGTTCTGTGTGATGTATGATAGCTAAAAATATTTCATTAGAATCAACTTAATAAAAATAGATAGTATTTAAACAATTTAACTGATTTGAAAGTGCACAAAAAATTAAAAAAGCATACTTAATTTATTTAAGTACATTTAAAATGGGTTTAATTGGATTTACTAAGAAAATTTGACTAAAATCTACTCAAAAACAGTTGAGGAGGAGTTACATAATATAATTTATTTGAATTTACTTAAAATTTATTAGTTCAGTCAACATAATAAAAATATCTAGCTTCAGATAAAATTATTTCGTGCAACCACTTGACATAATAAAATTATGTTAATTCAACACAACATTTTTTTCAGTGCAGTGAGGTAAATGGAAGCCTCCTAGTGATTGAGTCTGAGTTTGACCGGTCAGAACGCACTGCTAGCTGGGTAGTAGAGACTACTTCCTCAGGACATTCTCCAGAGAGAGAACATGCACCCCCTGAAACCCTTCAAGTGGTGACCCTTGATCCTGAATCAGACATTCAGAAGCCACAGGCAAGTGGCAGTGTTGGCGTGTATTCAAGTACTGATGCTGAGCCAGATGTTCATGCCATAGAGAATACCGGAGATGAGACAAACCTGCACACTGAAATAGACAGAGACAACAGCAGTGAGGCTGAGACTAAGTGCGGTGGGGAACAGCAACAGTCATTAGACTCTAACCAACTTCTTTATACTCACTTTCCCTTTTAACTGGGAGACGCTTATGTCGGATGTAAAGATGTACGTTAGAGAATAATAAGCTGTGCTAGTATTACCCAGGATTCAGCTACTAACCTGTACTAGAGCAGTTTTGAGAAGTTCAGCAGGGAGTATGTAGCTGAGCTAATATTTTGTTCATATTATTTTTATTTTGGGTGAACATTCTCAAAACCTTTCTGTTATTTTTTTGTGTAGTACACTTTATTCAGTGTCTGCATAGTTCCATTTCACCTGTTGTAGCAGGGGAGGCCTTAATTAGCGACACACAAAACATGCACGAGTGACGTAGGCACAGCTTCCCGGCAAAACTTTGGAAGCTGTTGTGATGGTAAGACGTGTTTTGGTACTCTTCCTGAGTTAGCATGCATAATGTTAATCTGTTGTGGCTTAAACTGTATGAAATGTAGTAGTATACATTTGTTGACATATTTCTGAATTTTTGTTGATGTTTTTAAATCCGTCGGAGATTTTGCCTAAGGCTGACGGAGCCTGTAGCTGTGTATGTGTGTACTGACTGCCCCTGTGCTACTTTCTATAGGTGCGTTATAGTATTGTTATGTGTAATAATTTCATTGTTGTGCATAAAAGTTCTGTGTCACTTGGACTGCATTCATATTGAAGTAGTAGCCTAGTTTAGTAAAAGGAAATAAGGTTTCTATTCAATATGCATTTTTAATTTTTTGTTTTTACTCTCAAGAAATACATACAGTTGTTAATGTGAATACATTTTATTTGTGGCAATATTTTATTTATTTTATTTTATTTTATTTTACTGGAACACACACAAAGGGAAAAAAAAACTTTGGAAGCTGTTGTGATGGAGACTGATGGAGCCTGTAGCTGTGTATGTGTGTACTGTCCTACTTTCTATAAAGAATAAACTGCAGATCCTGACAAACTGGTGTCCTTCAGCCTGTGTCAACCGACTTACAGCTGCTACACCATGACCAGCCTGTCTGTAATGTTTAGCCATGGGATATTTGTCATTTGAAGTCCTGATGGCATAAACATGTTCAGACACCCTGTCCCTCAGTCTGCGTTTAGTGCGCCCCACATAAAAACAACCACACTCATGCTCCAACCTGTATATAACATGTGTAGTGTTACAGTTGATGAATGAATGAATGTGGTATGTCCTGGGTCCATTACTGTCTTTAGATGTGTTAGTTTTCACAATGTGACGACAAAAGTTGCAGTTCCCACATGGATGGGGAACCAGCTAGGCTTGGTTAAGGGAGCCAGGTCACTGTGTACCAATTTATCCTTTAGGGTAGGTGCTCATCTGTAGGAGAAGGCTGGGGTCTCTGTAAACACTTCACAGAGAGCAGGATCACTTTCAATAATGCTCCAATTGTTTTTTATGATTTCCTTGACCTGAGCCGCTTCTCGACTGTACTGGGTGAGAAGTATATTTGTTTGGTGTTTTGAGGCCTGTGAGACTGTTTGAGGAGCCTTTTTCTCTCCAGAGATTTGGCTTTGCTGAGAGACTGATTCAGCAGACTGGGCCTGTATCCCCTTTGTTGAAACCTAGCATGCATCTCCATAGCCTTCTCCTCAAAATCATCATCTTTGTCACAAATGTGACGCAGCCTTTGAAACTGTCCAAAGGGAATATTTTTGATCAAACTGGGGGGGTGAAAACTGTCTGCCCTGAGAATTGTGTTGCAATCCGAACTTTTTCTGTAGATGGTAGTGTGAAGTGAGCCATTCTCAGTCTTTAAAATTTTCAAATCCAGGAAGCTGATTTCTACAGAAGCGCATTGCATTCACTGGATAAAAAAAAAAAAAATTAGACAAAAATTATGTGGTTCTGAGCAAAGCAGTGGCCAATGTGGCACCTTTCCTGATCTCATAATTATGAGATGTTATCTCATAATTACAAGATCCTTATCTCGTAATTACGAGATAAGGATCTTGTAATTACGAGAAAAGATCTCGTAATTACGAGAAAAAATCTCGTAATTATGAGATCAGGATCTCGTAATTATGAGATAAGATCTCATAATTATGAGATCAGGAAAGGTGCCACATTGGCCACTGCTTTGCTCAGAACCACATACTGCACATCCACAAAGGGGGGTTGGAACTACTGTAACCAGCTGCCACTCGGGTGGCGCCATCTTGACTATATCCCATATCTTTATTATAATGTGTATATATTGTAAATTACGACGGCGTATTACACTAAGCAAGGACAACAGTGGGCACCATATATATTTTGATCTATTTCATACTTCAGATTTATATTGTTTGGCGTTAATTGGTGACAGAAAAGAACGAATTTCATTCTGCAGGGAAACTACTGTGCATATTGAATCTTGAATCTATGTTTTATGAAGACCCTGTGTGCGCTCAGAGCTGTGGCACAAGTTACGCACCGAAATCTGGCGGAAGAAAAATAATAATAAGACGAAAAATAAGTAGGCTGTGTGTGACTTATGCGCTGATGAAGTGGTGGGTGATCGATGTGCCTGACATCGATTGATTTAGTTTCAGCATCACGGTAGTGGCCAGCTCCTGTTAAGATATAAAAGCGGACAACGTAATTAAAGAACTTGTCTTGAGAAATAGCTTCCAAATTGAATCAGAGATTTACGACGGAGTATTAGGGCCACACTGAAGAAAAAAAAATTCGGAGATTTCGAGAATAAAGTCAGAACTGAGAAAAAGTCATAATATTACGAGAATAACGTCGTAGTTTTTTAAAGAAATAACCAACAACAAACAGAATGTCAGATTGTCTTTCATGCCGTTGTAAGTAGCCTACTTAATTAGGTTTGGGAACCGGCACCGTGCCGGTGTTCTGACGATTTGGTTCTGTGTCAGTCGAAATGCGCTGTTTGTGACTCCGGGCCCAACTCTGCCACTGATTGGCCAGTCTGACATTCTTCATAATACATAAAGAACGTTAGTGAAACACATAGGCCTAACAGAAACATGCGTTCGTTTGGGGACAAGTTAGTGGTCACATTACTCGTCACCACCTGAGTGGCAGCTGGTTACAGTAGTTCCGACCCTCCTTCGTGGATGTGCAGTATGTGGTTCTGAGCGAAGTAGTGGCTAATGTGGCACCATTCCTGATCTCATAATTACGAGATCCTGATCTCGTAATTACGAGATCCTTTTCTCGTAATTACGAGATCTTTTCTCATAATAAGGTGTCTAATTTTTTTTTATCCAGTGAATGCAATGCGCTTCCGTAGATTTCTGTTTTACAGTATTCAATACTCAATTTGAGGTTTTCATAGAGAGAACTGACATATTTATGAAATTGTAACAGTTCATTTTCAGATCCAGAGAACATTAATTACTTCAGGAATGTGAAAGATGCAAACAAGAACTGGACAAGGAGATAAAACTTACCAAAAAGAAAAAGTTTGAACGAGACAGGGTGGACTACGAGGGGGGAGCTGTTTACAAGTGGCGCCTGAAAAACGACACGGATCTTTCTGGAAACAGGAACAGACGTCAAGCACACAGGAGATACCCCAACAATAAGACACTGCGTTCCTCTTTCTCCTCCCGTGACTCGGACTCCAGCCAAACTTCACAGCGGGGACAACCTTTTTTAGAAGGAAGAGCTCCTCGCGGCCGCACAAGGGGAAATGTCAGCGGGGGAAGAACAAGAGATCCTTACCAGACCTGCTCTGTGAACCGGAATCAGACATGAACGTCATTAACCTGTCCAGTAGGTCTCTTTCCAACACTTGTCTATCCACACTCTCTAAAGGCTTATCTTTTGCCACACACATTGATATGCAAAGATTTTTTCGCACTCTGAGATTAAAAGAGTTTTTTAGTGGCTACAGTGAGCCCACTCCTACACATGGGCCTACTACGCTGTCTCTTCCCCCCTCCCCTGCCCGCAGGGGGACCCTCCACAGCCGGTGGAGGACACGGACAATATGGATTTTGCAAGCAGCTCGGGAACACACACTGAACCTACCCGCTCCCACTTCAGAGGTAAATCTTACTTTACACCTCCTAAATATAGGAATCCATCCCTAGACACCTATTGCAGACTAGTTGAAAGGGATGTTTCTACTGTCTTAAACAAGAGTAAAGAGTACAAAGTAAGAAATAACCTCACAAAACAACAATGGGATGAACTGAGAGCCATTAAAAATAATGAAACCTTGGTTGTTCAATCTGCAGACAAAGGTGGAGCTATCGTCATCCTGGATCAAACAGCATATGACAGAGAGATCCAAAACCAACTCAGCAACTCCAAGTTCTACAGGAGACTGGAACAGAAACCCATGACATCTTTCAAGAAAAGAGTGCCTGACTTATTGGACCATCTCTGGCTAACTGGTGAGATAAATCAATCCGAACAAGCTTTTAAGAAAGTGAATTGCCCTATAACTCCAGTCTTTACACTCTGCCAAAAATCCATAAAAACTATGTGGACACACCCCCTGGAAGACCAATAGTGGCAGCTATAGGTTCCCTAACTGAAAAAAATTCGGCTTTTGTTGATTACTTCATGCAACCTTTAGTTATATCACTGCCGTCCTACACCAGGGACTCTATGGACTTTTTGAAAACCGTTAAATCTATTCAAATGTCTAATGAACAACAGTACTTAGTAACAATGGGCATTGAATCATTGTACACCAATGTACCGTTTAAGGGGGGTCTATAAGCTGCTGAGTTTTTTCTGGAGAAAAGAGACACACAGAGTCCAAAAACATTATGTATTCTGAACCTGATAGAATGTGTACTCACGTCTAATTATTTCTTATTTGGTACTGATTTCTATCTCCAGGTGTCTGGAGTTGTGATGGGATCAGAAATGTCACCCAGCTTTGCTTCTCTCTACGTTGGACTTTTTGAACGTGAAGTGATTTTCAATCCTGAACTCAACCCTTTTTTACACCACATATCTCACTGGAAACGGTATCTGGATGATGTCTTTTTTGTTTGGACTGGTATGGACACACAACTGATGGAATTTCACAATTTCATGAACAATAAAAGTGAGCATTTGAAATTCTCCCTAGAGATGGATGCTCAAAAAATGAACTTTTTGGATGTTTTGTTGATAAAGGAGGGCAACATTTTGAGGACCAATTTATATTGCAAAAACACTGACAGAAACTCACTACTTCATGGTAGCTCATACCACCCCACACCTTTGAAAAAGAATCTCCCCTTATCTCATTTTAATTGCATCAGACGGATCTGCAGCAGTGATTCAGACTTTCAGGAGCGAGAGGGTACAAGGAGGAGTGGATCAACAGTGCCGCCGCTAGGTTTGACACTATCTCCCAAACTGAGTGCCTTAATACCGTAAGGACAAAAAAACCTGATACAAAAATTGTCTGTTGCGTTAAATATTCACCTGTGGGGAAGGAAATTGAGAAAAGCATCAAACAACACTGGCATATTCTCAGCACAGACCCTTTATTACAGGGCTGCTTCAAAGATCCCCCTCGAGTGGTTTATAAAAGACCCCCCAACCTTCACAACATGTTGGTGAGGTTGGACCGACCCCCCTCGGCCCCCTCACACTTTCTCACTCAGCTACGTCCTGGAAACTACCGCTGCGGAAACTGTCAGCAATGCAACTCCACATACAAAACTCACACTTTCAACCATCCTCACTTGGGTAGGAAGTTCTTTATTAAAGGCATCATCTCCTGCAAAACGAAAAATGTCATATACATGTTACGGCGCCCCTGTGGTCTATCATATATCGGAAAAACTACCAGACCTTAAAAACCAGGATCACAGAACATCAGTGCGCCATTCGCAACCATGACCCCTCTAGCCCAGTGGCAGTTCATTTCACACAGGCCAGACACAGTCTGTCTTCTCTCAGGTACACTGGTATTGAAACTGTGAAATGCCCTCGGAGAGGAGGGGTTGTAGACACCCTCCTCTTAAAAAGGGAACTGTACTGGATTTATACACGAGACACTCGTGTCACCTAAGGGGCTCAATGAAGACTTTAACATCAAACCTTTTTTGTGACTACTATGTGAGCTTCTGGACTGAGATTGGACTCTGTATTGCTCTTGTGGGAGCATTGGACTTTTTTGGTACAAAATAATTGGTGTTAACTTATACTGGCCTGTACTGCTGTGTTCTGTGTCCTCCTATGCACTATGTGTGTTTATATGTGTATATATACTTGCTTGACCATGTTCTTTCACCTGGATTATTAACACTAAAAAGGTGGTAAAAAAATGTTTATAAAAAATGTTGGTGTACTAAACATGATAACTGATTTTCTAAAAAATGTATCTTTTCATCATCCCATGTACTGAATATTTTATAGAGGCGCCTCTATACATTTAGCCAACTGAGTATGATGGCCTTACAGCCTGATGTTTATTTCTTTTGTGCTGTGTATAGTGTTATCTTTTTCTATGTTGTATTATCATGGTCTTATTGGTCACATGACCTGTGTGGAGCTTTAAAAATGGCGTCCTCACCGGTATTTTTCAGTCTGAAGAAGGGCACCTGTGGCCCGAAATGTCACTCCATGATGATGGAATAAATGGACCTAAAAAGGGAGCTGAAGTGTACGGACTTTTCTTTGTTTGTTCAGATCCAGAGAACAACAACAAAATGTCGTCAATGTATCTCCCATACCACTTTATTTTCTCATAGAAAGGGTTTGCAGGACAGAGTATGTGAAGCTCCTCCAACCGTCCAAGGTATAAATTGGCATAACTGGGAGCGAAGCATGCCCCTATAGCAGTGACTTTTTGTTGCCGGTAAAGTTTATCCTGAAAGAGGAAAACATTGCTGTTTAGTGTCCACTCTGTCAGCTGCACAAGAAAATCAGTAGGGGGCATAATTTCTCCTGGTCTGAGCTGAAGGTAATGTTGTAAAGCCTCTAAACCTTCACGATGTACAATGTTGGTACAAAGTGATTCTAAATCCATGGTGACCATATAACAAGGACCAATATCTGTGAGTTCAGATAGCTTGTTAAGTGTGTCAGTGGTATCTTCTAGGAATGAGGGCAGTTTGAACACAAAACGCTTGATATAGTGGTCAACATACTTAGAAGCAGGCTCTGAGATGGAGTCAGTGTTGCTGATAATGGGTCTTCCTGGAGGGTTGATGGGATCCTTGTGTACTTTGGGCAGCAGATAAAAAACTGGCAACCTGGGATAGGCAGGGAGGAGAAAGTCATGTTCCTGCTGGGAGATCCACTTGTTTTCTTTAGCATTTCCCAAAATAAAAGCCAATTCCTGTTTCATATTCTCTAAGGGATTGCAGGACAAAGGTAAGTAATAGTCTGTATTATTCAGTTGTCTGTAGGCCTCTTGCTCATATTTTTCTCTCCCCCATACAACAACAGCTCCTCCTTTATCAGCATTGTGAACAATCAGATTTTCATTTTTTGACATCCATGTGATGGCTTCATTTTCTTGCTTGGTAAGATTGCTTGAGAGTCAGTGGAGTAACATTGTTAATGACAGGGTGAAAAGCTGACTTAGGTTTGAACATAGGTTTGGGAGTGGCCTTCTGTATTTGATATGTTCTTTCAATAGCATTATGAGGACTTTGCTTATACCACATCTTCAGATGCATATTCCTATAAAATTTGAACAAGTCAACTTTAATTTGGAACTGATTAGCCCTGTAGGTGGGAGCAAAAGACAAACCTTTTGACAAAGCTGAGATGCACTCACTGGAAAGGGGCGTGTCTGACAGGTTCATCACTGCGTGCTGTTCTGGTCATTGGAGCGCGTCCTGGGCAGTAACTGGTGTTGAGAATGGGCTGTGTGTCTTGCTCTTCCTCCCCCTCCGTGTCTTCCGTTCCTTGCCCCCCTTGTGTTGTATGGCATGTCTAAAAAATCTGCTGGATCATTTGTTTGATGATTGGTGCCAACCTCCTCGTCACTGCATTGCTGTGTGTCCAGGAGTAAACAGATCTACCTCCCTTGTAGTCATCACTGTCTCTGTTAAATTTTTCCAGTTTCTTGCGTCTCAAAAAACCATGCAGTTTGTCAATGTCCTCTTTCAGTTTGTTTTCAAAAGGAAGCTTCTGATACTCTGATGCCAAACGGTCAATATCAGCCTTAATGCTTTCAATATCTGCATTTAGGGAATCCTTTTGGCGTTTGGATTCCTCAATCAACAACAGAATCAAATCCAGTGAGCACTTATTTAAAATTGCTTCCCATTTCTGTTTGAAGTCAGGGTTGTCGTGACCAAAGGATGGGAACTTTTTGATTTGCAATCCTGTAGGAATCATTTCCTTCCTCCAATAGTCCGACAGAGCTAAATCTAAATTTCTTAGATTTAGCTTAGGTTATAAGGGTATTTATTTCCTGGTATTGTCAGGGATAATGTGTTTTCTGTTTTCTTTGTGCTTTTTTTTGTTTTGTTTTTTTCTCTTTCCCCTCATTTGGGTCACCCGTTTGTTCATATGCTCATGATGTCACTTCCTGGTATTACCTATATAGGTTTCACCTGTGTCCTCATGATTGATTTGTCACCCTGATGAAGGCTGTGTGCCACAACGCGTAGGTGCATTTTATTTTTTACAATGTATTAGCCACTTCAAATAAAGGCTTTTTAATCTTTGGACCTCAAGAGTGCCTTGGTCACCTCCTTTTTTTTCCACAATTTATCACCCCGGCACCAAAGAGTACCTTGAAGGTTTTTTTACTTATCCACCAAAAGAAGCATTCTTTTTTTCTGTTTTTCATATTATATTTAATTTATGCTCTCCAATTTGCATATTACCAATATGGCTGCTATCCCAAAAATTTGACTTAGACACATTGTCACCCTCACTGAGTTGTAGGGATGAGCTTTTTCCATGTTTCCATGCTCTAACCTCACACTTGCACACTGAGAAAAGCATAAGCGTAGCTGGCCAGTCAGGATGTGCCTACCCAAATACATGTGGACCCCACAGTATATAGGTAGGCGGATTCCTGTGTCTAGCATCCTATACCCTGTTCAGCGAGCAGCATGTGAGCGAAAAGGGCTTCACCTGTGCTAACAGACCTAAAATTACAATATCATAACCTTCATTCTATCAGGCGCTACTGGACTGTATAGGTACAGTGGGTGGAGCCCGATGAATGACATGTCACGACACGTGTCACGACATAACATCAACCCAGCAACACTGATCCTGATCGGCAAAGATGTAGTCACCTTAGCCCTTCTACTTCTTTATAACCTTAGGCCACCACAGTGGAGAGGTACGGGGCCCAACTGAAAGCAACTGAATTGGATGGAGCTGTGGCTCAACCCTGCAGGGGTTGAAAGACAAGCATAGATATGCTGCACATCACATTTCCTGGGTCATCAAGGAGCACAGAAACATGTTGGTGTATTACGCCCAGAGGGGAGTCAGGTGCAATACAGCTGACATACACCGAACCCTTTTGACAAGTCTTGTGTCATTCCAGCGAGCACACTCAGACTGTGAAAAGGAACCACATATGTCCAAGAGACAGAACCATAAGAATGGACAAGGAGTAGACTGTGGTGGCTGCACCACATGTTACATGAAAGTGCCAAATACTTTTAACTTTAAGTTTGGTTCTTCTTAGTTTGACCATTAGTTTGGATGTAAATAGTTTCTTGATTTAAATGTTTATTCATTTGCAATTTCTTTTGTTTAGAGTAAATTGTTTGTTTCTGTCTGTCCCCTCCCCCTTTGTGTGTTGTGAAGGCTAGCCTGTGTCTATATAGGTTCTCCCTTGTGTGTCATTCAGGAGGTCTGTTAAGTTCAGTTCAGTTCGCTGTTTGTTTAAGTTGACCTCAGTTTGAGTTAAAGGCGCTGTATGTAAGAATGTGGCCAAAATGGTTACTGCACTCAAATTCAAAATACTGCTGCGAGTCGTGTCCGCCCCCCCTCCCCTACAGATTCGAGGCTGCTGGACAGCGGCACGCTGGAGACTGATTTGTTTGCCCACGGGCGGCTGCCCACGCCACGTCCTTGATCTTCAGTTTTCCAGCAGACCGTTCGAGCAAGTCCAGCTTCTCTGCTGCTAACGCTGCTGCCGGGATACAGCTGAGGAGGAGCCGGCTGCTAATGCTATGTACCGGGACACTGCTAACGCTGCTGCCGGGATACAGCTGAGGAGGAGCCGCCTGCTAATGCTATATACCGGGACACTGCTAACGCTGCTGCCGGGATACAGCTGAGGAGGAGCCGGCTGCTAATGCTATGTACCGGAACACTGCTAATGCTGCTTGTCGTGCTGCTGTAGCTCAGTCATAACTGTAACTGATGCTGAGACTCTACTGACTGCGTGACTGGTAGACGACGGTGGGTGGCCCAACAGGCCAAAACACAAATTCAAAACATAAACATGATTTGTGGACTGTAAAAATGTTTTTTGAATGCAAATATTCTGGCTGTACTATTGTTGTCGGTGAGATCAGTATGTTATATGAACATTATTCCTTAGTCTCTGTGACATATTAGAATGATTTTACGACTATTTGCTTTAGATTTCTTACATATAGCTCCTTTAAAGGGCCCTACTTTTCAAATTATTTTTCACTAGTTTTCTTTGCAATTTTGAGAAAGTAATTTTGTTTGTAGGATTAATTTGAAAATAAATTATTATTTTTGTTAAACACACCCGGGGTTCTCTGTGCCTTACTGCTTGGTCCCTGACAATTGGTGGCAGTGGTGGGATCATTCAGTGAAAGAACCCTGGTGTGTTTTTTTTTCTCACTCCAATTTTTCCTCATGTTTTTGTTTGCTGGAGGAATGTGAGGAAGTAGAAGAGGTCAAGGAGGCAGAGTAGGCAGAGGAGGAAGAGGAAGCGGTCAGTACGGGCTGCAGTTGCAAATGGAGGAACAGACAGACACTGAGGGAGAGGAGTGTGGAGCTACTGGTGGGGTAACAGACCTGGAAGAGGAAGAGGTTAAAGAACCTAGTATTTCAGATCCGGCAAACATCCCCCGGTCCTACATGGGACAACAGAAAGCACGTGAGGCTCAGCAAGACAAAAGGTTCCAGTCTCTTGGTCTCCTCCAGCGGGAAGTGCAAGCCCAAGCTTTTTCTGGGCCTCAACCTGTTCCAGCACAGAGTCCTAATGTGGTCACCAACTCTGCTGATGTTCCAGCACGGGCTGTTTCTCCTCATGAAGGTCAGTCTCGGTTCTTTCGGGAACCTAAACTTCTAAAGTTAACTTAACTTCACAATATAACTGACTCCTACAATCAATTAATCACAACTACAACAAGAACTATGAACTAGACTTTGCATTGCTGCAGTTTTGCACTCCATCTACACACCCAAAACAGTCCCTTTTCCCCTGGCTGCTTATTATGTATTTATTTATTTATTTTTCTTCTTTTTTCCCCCTCCTATTTATTTATTTATTCATTTATTTTTTCTCTCCTATTTATTTATTATTATTTATCTCTCTTTTGTTTCGGGCTTATTTGTTTACCATGTACTTTGCAATGTAACTGACAGCACTTGGAAATCAGCTCTACAGCACTTTAACTTCTATTGTTCTCCATTATTCCAGCATTTAAACCCCCACTGTCCTTACATCTACTACTGTTATCCATCACAATTGATCACAAATATAACAAGAACTATGTACTGGACTCTGCATTGCTACAGACTCACACTCTATGCACACACCCCATACAGCCCCTTCTCCCCCGTCTGCTTGTTACTTGGTTGCATCCAGAAACAAGGCGTAAAGCTTACACATACTTAAGGCACTGGAGGCAACACGATGTGTGCAATGATACTGTTATGTGTCGCTGGTTGACTTTATACTGTGATGATAAGATTGTTATGTGTTTTAATGTATTTCATATTTTGTAACTGCATATTTTATGTGTACTGTATTGATTCTTTATTATTTTTTTAGGAACTATGCTGACAAACATCTGGCAGGGGGACTACCAATGTAAATCAGCCCTTGGCTGCAATTGGGTGCATCTACATTTTCTATTTTTTTCTTTAAAAGGAATGTTCATTGATGTACACTGTCCCTTCTTAAACAAATAAATTAAATGAATTATTTGAATTGAAGATGATATTGAACATTTCCTGGTCACCTTTGAGAGAATAGCAGTTGCTTGTCAGTGGCCAAAGTCAGAGTGGGCCTTTCAGCTAATTCCACTGCTAACAGGTAAAGCCAGGAGTGCTTATGTGCACATGGATGTCGATGAATCTCTTGATTATGATGAAGTAAAGTCGAGGGATGAGACGGAGGGGCAGAGTGTAGAGAAGCTTTCTTGGCCATGGCGTATGTGCAAACGTGTCTGACCCCCGGGAGTGGCGCCAGAGAGAACCATAGGGGGCAGTGGGTGTTGCATCAGCTGGTGAATAGATCCCCTTCTGCTTTCGCAGACTGAGTCCTGGGGTACGTCCCAAGTCTCTTATTTTATACTGCTAACTCCTAACTCCTTACTTGAACTGAAGTCGTTTGAGGTCCGCCATCTTTAAGGCCATCTCATGTCTCTTATTCCTGCCAGTAAGGAGTTAGCATTAGGAGTTAGGAGGGATCTGTTAGGTGCGATGAGTAAGGTAACACGAGAGGTTCCTAACAGGAAGTCTTTTTCAGCTTGAGGCCCTGATGTATAAATACCCGCCCCCTACGTCTGACTCATTTGAACGAGATGGCGGAGAAACAGCGCAAGTGTACCCGTTACATGCATTCTTTGGAATGAAACGCTGTAATTCACATGCCTATGTGACAACAAAGAGTAACGTTAATGATATTTCGTGCAAGACTGTCATGTTGTAATTAAGTTTATTTCATTCACAACCCGTTGTGTTGTTCAGCGGACTGTCGGTGATGTGTGGCTGTTAAATGTGCAGCTGCTCATGTCCAGAACCACACGTGTTGATATAACACCACACAGACACATACAGACACACACACACACACGCACACACACACACACACACACACCACACATTTGCCCATTATTAATTGTCCTGCATGTCATGTGAGTGGAATAATGTTTAATAGCTTGTAGGTAATATTAATTATTAATATTAATATTAATTAATATTGTTACTTTCATTAATGTTGTTGTAAGCTACTGTCATTACCGTCTGTCCTGCATCTCTCTCTGTCTCGTGTCATACAGATTACCGTTAATGTATTATGTTGATCTGTTCTGTACGACATCTATTGCACGTGTGTCCGTCCTGGAAGAGGGATCCCTCCTTAGTTGCTCTCCCTGAGGTTTCTACCATTTTTTTCCCCTGTTAAAGGGTTTTTTTGGGGGAGTTTTTTCCTGATCCACTGTGAGGGTCCTAAGGACAGAGGAATGTCGTATGCTATAAAGCCCTGTGAGGCAAATTGTGATTTGTGACATTGGGCTTTATAAATAAAATGTAATTGATTGAGGTAGACTGACAGGTCTGATATGTCTTATTCACTCAGCAGCTGACTTGTTGAATGACGGCGAGTGGATTTAATAATAGTGATAATAATGATGATAATAATAATGATAATGATGCTCATCACAGTAACAGTGGCAGGGCTACAGACTGTTCTTTAATTGCGACAAACTTCGGCAAATGACTCAATAACAATGGTAATACATGCAAGAGGCAAAGAGCACTCAGAGACAACAAGTGCTCTGAGGCCCATAATCATAAACTCTCCTTCATCCTCAGCAGTGCAGCAGACCAAAGTCCGCCCTAACTGTTGATGCAGGTGTAACCCAGATGCAAAATGTAGCCTGTTGCCTCAAAAAAAAAGCGTGTCAAACTGTCATGTGACTGCTTGCCGCCAATCAGTGCAGCATAAAGTTGTATCAGGAAATAGCCTCTGTGCTGCCGAGCCGCGGCTGTGACAGATGTTTGCTGCAGGTGAGTTGGAGAGCTAACTGTTGCTTCGTGGATAGGTGTAAGCACAGGTAATGGGCTACCTGCTGGGCATCGCTGCCTGTCGCACCTCCGACAGTGACAATGGGTCAGCTGCAGAGTCATCAGCCGGGAGCCACCCTTCATTGATGTTTCACTCCATTAATCCTGGAACATCTCACGGTGGTGGAGCATTGGAGAGGGACGTCTCCCTACCATCCCCTGCAGCTGACCCTAGGACCCTTGCCTTCCCCACGCCTTATCCTTCCTTCTTATCCAAAGCCAGAAGCTGCCTTGCTCTGCCTCATCTGCCAGCTCCTTGAGGGCTTTCTTCAGCCCTGGACCGGCCACTTCCACACTCTTCAAGAGGCGCTGGACAGATGTTCTGATGAAACCTCTGTCCTTGTTCCTCTCGAAGGCTGCCTGCATCTCTCCCTCCCATGGAACAGTGTGCTCTACCATTACCACTGTTCAGGCTGAGGTGGACCACAGAATGATGTCTGGCCACAGTGTGGTTGTGGTGATCTCTGTTGGGAACTTGAGCTGCTGGTCGAGGTCCACTCTCAGGTTCCACTCACTCTCAGGTTTTAACAGCGACCTCTCCCTTTGGGTGATGTTCTGAGCCCCCACTTGTTGCTTGACGAACTGGATCAGCTGCTGGGATGTTGTTGATTGGCCTTTGTTTGCCTCAAGCCTGTGGGCTTCCAACACTTTTGCAAGCTTGCGCAGGGCACGGTCGTGGCACCACCTGTATTGGCCCTGTGCCAGCGATGTTTTGCAGCTGGACAGAATGTGCTTCAGGTTTGGGCTCGGGGCATTACAGAGTTGGCAGGTCTCCTCAGACTTGAGGCATCTTCCACATGTTGGTCCATTTTATGCACTGGTCGACCACTCCTTCCCAGGTTGTCCACCGTCCCTGCTGCTGCTGGCTGAGTGCTTTGATTTTGAGCACCTATCAGCCTCGACTTGGAGTTGAGGACGCCATCATCTACCTGCTCAACCGTGTCTACGCCCATTTGGATAAGCCGGCGAGCACTATGAGGGTCATGTTTTTTGACTTCTCTAGTGCGTTCAACACCATACGTCCAACTCTACTGGGTGACAAGATGACAGCAATGCAGGTGGATGCCCCCCTGGTGTCCTGGATTGTAGACTACTTGACTGGCAGACCACAGTGTGTGTGCTTGCAATGCTGTGTGTCAGTGGTCAGCAATACCAGGGCCCCGCAGGGGACTGTCCTCTCTCCCTTTCTCTTCACCCTCTACACCACGGACTTCAGCTATTGCACTCAGACCTGCCATCTTCAGAAGTTTTCTGATGACTCTGCTATAGTTGGATGTATCACCAAGGGTGATGAGGATGAGTACAGGGCTGTTGTGGATAACTTTGTCACATGGTGTGAGCAGAACCATCTGCAGCTCAACGTGGCAAAGACAAGGACAGGAACTGGCTGTGGATCTGAGGAGGACCAAGACACCGGTGACCCCTGTTTCCATCCAGGGGGTCAGTGTGGACATTGTAGAGGACTATAAGTACCTGGGGGTACACATTGACAATAAACTGGACTGGGCTAAGAACACTAACGCTCTCTAAAGGAAGGGCCAGAAACGTCTCTATTTTCTGAGGCGACTGAGGTCCTTCAACATCTGCCGGACTATGCTCAGGATTTTCTATGAGTCTGTGGTGGGCAGTGCTATCCTCTATGCTGTTGTGTGCTGGGGCAGCAAGCTGAGGGTGGCGGACGCCAACAGACTCAACAAACTGATCCACAAGGCCAGTGACGTTGTGGGAACGGAGTGTAACTCTCTGGTGGTGGTGTCAGAGAGGAGGATGCTGTCTAAGCTACGAACTATCTTGGACAATGTCTCACACCCACTCCACCATGTGCTGGTCAGGCACAAGAGTACTTTCAGTGGGAGACTCATACCACCAAGATGTACCACTGAGCACCACAGGAAATCATTCCTGCCTGTGGCTATCAAACTGTACAACTCCTCCCTCTGAGTGGCCCTTAGACTTTTTCACACACTGCAATAATCTAATGTAACTTGTGCAATAACCCCATTTCACCCTTCTGTATATATTCTGTTTGTGTTAATAATCTTGTTCAGCTTACAATATATATATATATATATATATATATATATATATATATATAAATATATATATTTATTTACGTTTGATAATAATTTCTGTTTATTTAACTATATATTTGTAAATACTATTGTTTAAATTTCTTATATTTTCATGTATCTTTCCTCTCTTGGAAGGAGCACCTGTAACATAAATAATTTCCCCTCGGGGATCAATTAAGTATTTCTGATTCTGATTCTGATTCTGATTTTGTACTGCTCCTCCTCTGCCCTGACCACTTCTGCGACCACCAGTTCTTTCCTCTCCTTCCTTGTGGCTTTGGACCAAAACTTAGGAGCTGTTCCCCATCCCAGGCTGGCTCTCCCTGACTGTGTCCTGCCAACGATCTCGAGGTGCCTCAGTCTACTGATGGCTTGGTCGACTGCCTGCTCGGCCCTCCACTTGCGACCTGTCCGAACTGGTGCTTTGGTGTTTCTAACAGACAAATCAGATGAGTCTCTTAGCTCTAACACAAGCCTCGCCTTCTCCTGTCTGTAGCCCAGGTTGATCGATTTCAGTGGAAGCTGTAGTGTGTTCCGTCCAAAGAGAGCTGCGTTGGAGAGGCTCTGGGGCAGGCCTAGACACTTGCGGA
This sequence comes from Epinephelus lanceolatus, assembly GCF_041903045.1. Classification (NCBI taxonomy): domain Eukaryota; kingdom Metazoa; phylum Chordata; class Actinopteri; order Perciformes; family Serranidae; genus Epinephelus; species Epinephelus lanceolatus. Next base: position 37,776,428 of record NC_135756.1, on the reverse strand, counting down.
TGAATCTGCTGGCCTTGGCATCCATCCTCAATACTGTGGCAGTGGTGATCTCACGCAGTTTGAGGGGCCACATCAGACGCTGGTAGAGGGTGAATTGATAGCACCAGACCTTCAGTTTCCCTGGGAGATGGCATCTGTCGATCCTTTCCAGGCCTTTGCAGAGCTGTTTCATGATATATATATATATATCAGTTTAATACTTACTGTGACAACCCTTAACTTCCAGGAGCTGCCTACCACATCACCGCGCAACCGCTGTGTTCCATTTCGTGTGCCCGAGGTTGTCACTAGAAAGCGAACTGGTGAGTGTCTGAACTGTTTATATGGCGCTAGCTTAGCTTAGCCATCCCCATGTGTTTAATGGGACCGATTCGCGGCTCGCATTACCAAACTGCAGTTTGCATTACTGTGTATACTGTGTATATTGATGAAGCATTTACCGGGATGAATGTATGATTAAGAGTTGTATCGACAATGACAGTTGATAATCATGATGATGATGATGATGATAGAAACCTTTCATATTATTTGAATACTATTTCAATGCATTTCAGTTGAAGGTGTTCTGTTTATTTTGTTTACTGTTGTATTGAATTATGCGTAAAGCATTTTTGTAGATGCAATAAGCACTTGAGATAGTGCCTGTATGAACTTTTTTTGTTTGATTGTACGTCAGACTCTGACGTGCTGACGTATTGCGGTAAGCGAGTTGTGTCATTTCCGGTGTTTCTGTGACAGCGTCTCTGTACTGCTCTAGTGAATTTTATTAGCCTCCTTTCTGCTTTCTCACTTCAGTTGCTTTAACATGTACTTCAAGTCTTAACCCACACTAGTTCTGTTTAAGCACTTAAAGCTCTCCTCCTTTTTATGACTTCCCTGCTAGCTGTTGTTTGCACGTTACTAGCCTTGGTAGCTACATTAGCTTAACAGTTAGCGATGGCTTCTCCCTCTGCTCTTTCTTGCTCGGTGTGCCAAATGTTTAGCTATGCCTCTGCCTCCTTTAGCGACAGTGGTAATTGTAACAAGTGTAGCTTATTTGCTGCTTTGGAGGCGAGGCTTAGTGAATTACAAGTGCGGCTCCGCGCCATGGAAAACTATTCAGTAGCTGTGGTAGTTAACCGGCCCCCTGTAGCCGGTATGGAGCCACATAGCATAGCCTCCGCTAGCGGTCCTCCGGTAGCTGGGAGCCGGGAGGTTGGGTAACTGTTCACCAGAGGCACAGCTCCAAGCCGAAGCCCACAGCTCACCACCAGCCTGTTCACGTTTCCAACCGCTTTTCCCCACTCAGCGACACACCCGCTGAGGATAACTCTGGTTATTGGCAGCTCTATTCTGAGGAACGTGAAGTTAGCAACACCAGCGGCCATAGTCAAATGTATCCCTGGGGCCAGAGCAGGTGAGACTGAATCAAATTTAAAACTGCTGGCTAAAGCTAAACGTAGATTCAGTAAGATTGTTATTCATGTCGGCAGCAATGACACCCGGTTACGCCAATCGGAGATCACTAAAATTAATATTGCCTAGGTGTGTGAATATGCAAAAACGATGTCGGACGATGTCCTTTTCTCCGGACCCCTCCCAAATCTGACCACTGATGACATGTTTAGCCGCATGTCATCATTTAATCGCTGGCTGTTCAGGTGGTGTCCAGCAAACAATGTGGGTTTCATTAATAATTGGCAAACCTTCTGGGGAAACCTTCTGGAGCTGCTCTCGTTTCTAGGAACCTGGCAAATTTTATTAGTAATTCAAATCCCTGACAACCCAGAGTTGAGATCAGGACTCAGAGTCACAGTCCTGTACGCTTCTCTGAGCTTCTAGTGCAATTACCCACCCATAGTTTTCATAGTTTTATACAAACGGTGTCTGTCCCCCGACCACCTAAATTATCTAAATCTAAAATTAAACAAAGAGGAGTTGTGCATAACAACCTCATAAAAATTAAAACCTCTTCTGTGACAGAAAGACAAAACAGGAGAATTAAATGCGGACTGTTAAATATCAGGTCTGGTATCGTCTAAAGCAGTGTTAGTGAACAAATTAATTTCAGATAATCATATTGATTTACTCAGTCTCACCGAAACCTGGCTGTGTCCAGATGAATATGTTAGTCTAAATGAATCCACTCCTCCCAGTCATAATAATACCCACATTCCTCGAGGCAGTGGCCGAGGAGGGGGAGTTGCAGCCATTTTTAACTCTAGGCTGTTAATCAACCCTAAACCTAAACTAGATTATAATTCATTTGAAAGCCTTGTTCTTAGTCTTTTACATCCGACCTGGAAAACCTCGCAGCCACTTTTATTTGTTATAGTGTACCATGCTCCTGGCCCGTATTCTGAATTTGTTTCTGAATTCTCAAAGTTTTTATCCAGTTTAGTTCTTAAATCAGATAAAGTTATTATTGTAGGCGATTTTAACATTCATGTCGACATTGATAATGACTCCCTGGCTACCGTGTTTATCTCATTATTAGACTCCACTGGCTTCAGTCAGGGTGTACATGAACCCACTCACTGTTTTAACCATACCCTCGATCTAGTTCTGACGTGGAATTGAAATTGATAACCTAACAGTCTTTCCACAGAATCCCTTGCTATCGGATCATTATTTGATTACTTTTGATTTCTTTTTACTCGATTACATGCCACTCAGCAACAGTTACTATACTAGATGTTTATCAGATAGTGCTGTCGCAAAATTTAAGGAAATGATTACTCCATCATTAAATTCAATACCAAGTCCTTCAGTAACAGAGGTTTCCCGTACCGACTTTAACCTCTCCCGAATTGATCATCTTGTCGATAGCGCCATAGGCTTGCTGCGAACAACACTCGACTCTGTAGCTCCTCTTAAAAAGAAGTTAACAAAGCAAAGAAAGTTCGCTCCTTGGTATAACGCTCAAACCCGTAAGTTAAAACAAATATCGCGAAAATTTGAAAGGAATTGGTGATTAACCAAACTGGAAGACTCTCGTTTAATCTGGGCAGACAGTCTCAAAACGTATAAGAGGGGCCTCCACAATGCCAGAGCAAACTATTACTCAGCATTAATAGAAGAAAACAAGAATAACCCCAGGTTTCTTTTCAGCACTGTAGCCAGGCTGACTGAGAGTCAGAGCTCTATTGAGCCTTGTATTCCTTTAGCCCTTAGCAGTAATGATTTTATAAGCTTTTTTAATGACAAAATTCTAACTATTAGAGGCAAAATTCATGACCTCCTGTCCTCAGATAGTACCTATCTAACCTCAAACACAGCTGTAAGACCTAATATATATTTAGATTGCTTCTCCCCGATTTCTCTTCAAGAATTGACCGCAGTTATTTCTTCATCTAAATCATCAACGTGTCTCTTAGATCCCATCCCAACTAGGCTACTTAAGGAAGTCTTACCTTTAGTTAACACTCATATATTAGATATGATCAATATATCCTTATTAACAGGCTATGTACCACAGTCTTTTAAGGTAGCTGTAATTAAACCTCTCCTAAAAAAGCCCACCCTGGATCCAGAGGTGTTAGCCAACTATAGACCAGGTCCATGTCATTGGTCCGACAGCCCATTGGTTCGACATCCCATTAGTCCGACTGTCCGCAGTGCTGAACGGCTCGCGGCGGGCGTATGGTGCGCCGCGACCGGCTCTGGGTCAGCTGGGAAAGGCTTGAGGCGGAGCAGGCTCACAGCTTATGTGTTTGTCACTTTCTTTTTCATTTTAACCCACACCATGATCTTTTCCTGACCCTAACCAAGTGGTTTTTGTGCCTAAACCTAACCAGACCTTAACCACAGGACATCATGATGATTTCGGAACGGACTTCAGAACAATGGGTTTAATATGGTCGGAACAATGGGATGTCGAACCAATGGGCTGTCGGACCAATGGGCAGTTCCGCTATAGACCAATATCTAATCTTCCCTTTCTTTCAAAGATCCATGAGAAAGTAGTTGCAGACCAGCTGTGTGATTTTCTCCATGATAATAATTTATTTGAGGAATTTCAGTCAGGATTTAGAGTGCATCATAGCACTGAGACAGCACTAGTTAAAATTACAAATGACCTTCTGATTGCTTCAGACAAAGGACTCGTCTCTGTACTTGTTTTATTAGATCTTACTGCGGCGTTTGACACAATTGACCATCAAATTCTGCTACAGAGACTGGAACACTTAATTGGCCTAAAAGGTTCTGCACTAAGCTGGTTTAAATCTTATTTATCTGATTGTTTTCAGTTTGTTCACATTCATAATGAGTCATCCTTACGTACCAAAGTTTGTTTTGGACTTCTGCAAGGTTCTGTGCTCAGACCAATCCTATTTACTCTATATATGTGTAGCCAGTGCACTGTTCCTTACCCCTCCCAGTGCAGGGCTCTGGCTTCACTGGTGTTCCACTGATTGCTGGGCGGCGCCACGCACCTTTTATATACTGGTCCGGTCACACCTGCCATCCCTCTCTTCTCTTCCGGTTCCACTCATCCCCCGTGGTGGCTGTGGCCTGGTGTGGCGTGGCAGAGGCTGTGCAGGTGTGGTGGAGCCATTGTGGCATGGCTGTGAGCGCATCGGAGTGCTGTCTGGCGTGTTTTGCCATTGTGGCGCACGTCTCCTCTCGCAGCGTAACCATGTGGCAGAGCCTGTGCAGGTGTGGTGGAGCCATTGTGGCGTGGCCATGAGCGCATTGGAGCGCTGTCTGGCGTGTTTTGCCATCGTGGCGCACGTCTCCTCTCGCAGCATAACAGGTATGCGCACCGCTGTTCTTTCTCCCACTTAGCGTGCCATATGCGCATTGGTGACACGGTCATTTTCTTTACTGCAGTGTGGCAGACTACTGTTGCCGTGGGGCCAGGTTGACCCGCTGGAAGCCCTCCTGGTGTGGTTGTGCCTCCTCGTGGTAAGTCAGCGTTGTCCGCTCTCTTTTCCTTCTCACCCGTTGCTCCACTCCTGGCTAATTGTTAATATTCTGTGCCACAGTTTGGATTGGGCAGAAGCTGTGGAAATAACTCCGCTGCCTGGCCTGCTGTGACACTGTGCTGGTGAGGTCCATTTAAATATTAATTCATCGCCACGCCTCCCTGGATGACGCTGCTGTTTTGGTTTTATTGGTTTGGCATTGTTTTGGCATTGTTTTTTTGGTTCTGCTATTTTAGTGTCAATTAACGTTTGATTATTTTGTTGTTTTGGTTTTTCTGGGTTAAGTGGGGGCCAGAACCCTCAGCACATAACACTGACAGACGCTTGCTCCTCACTGAGCTGCTGGCGGAGGCCGAACGGTCTCCTGGGTTTCTGGGGTCCTGCTGTTGATTTTGTTGATTCATGATTAATATGTCTGATTAATTCATTTGAACATTGATTAATTTCAGTTAGATTTCTTTTGTATTTCTCTTGTTGTTTTTGTTATTTGAATATTTATTTCCTTTTTGTTTGTTATTTTCCATATTACTTTATTGTTTTTGGTGTGTATATGTGTGTGTGTGTGTGTGTGTGTTGTAAGACCAGTCATACTGTGAGGCCACTTTAATTTTCCCTCTCTCCCTGTGGACAGGTGGTGTGGGCCCAGAGCAGCGCCCCAATCCCTGGCGGCGGGTTCTTCACTTCTCTTCAGCGTGCGTGTATGCAGTGTCACGGGTGATAGTTTAGTTTATTTTTCTCCTCCCTCATTGGTTTTGGGCCACTGCGGTAAGCCCCAGCCCTGTCCGTTCCCCTTTTGGCCCAGTATTTCGTTGTGGTACAGACTGGTAATCCTGAGACTTTTTAATAATAATCTGTGTAATAAAGAGTATTTTTATACCTTGAACACCGTCTCCTGCCCAGTGGTGATCCAAACCTGTGTGACCTTTAGCCTCCCTAAAAATAGTAACTACTTCTTGGGGCGAAATTCCCCAGGTGGCGTTGTTCGGCAACACACTCATCCCCACCCTCCACTTGCCACATATGCTTCCTTTAGGTAACATCATTAGAAATCACTCTATAAATTTCCATTGTTATGCGGATGATACACAGTTATATTTATCTATGAAGCCAGAAGAAAGTAATCAATTAACTAAACTTCATAATTGACTTAAAGACATAAAAACCTGGATGAGCACCAATTTCCTGATGTTAAATTCAGACAAAACTGAATTTATTGTTCTTGGCCCCAAACAACTCAGAGACTCTTTATCTGATGACATAGTTTCTCTAGATGGCATTGCTCTGGCCTCTAGCACTACCGTAAGAAACCTTGGAGTAACATTTGATCAAGATTTGTCTTTTAATTCTCATTTAAAACAAACCTCACGGACTGCATATTTTCATCTGCGTAATATTGCGAAAATTAGGCCTATCCTGACCCAAAAAGATACAGAAAAATTGTTCCACGTTTTTGTTACCTCAAGGCTGGATTACTGTAACTCTCTATTATCTGGTAGCTCTAGTAAGTCCTTAAAAACTCTGCAGCTAATTCAGAATGCAGCAGCACGTGTACTAACAGAAACTAAGAAACGTGATCATATTTCTCCTGTTTTAGCTTCTCTGCACTAGCTCCCTGTAAAATCCAGAATTGAATTTAAAATCCTACTGTTAACTTATAAAGCTCTAAATGGTCAAGCTCTGTCATATCTTAGAGAGCTCATAGTGCCATATTATCCCACCAGAACTCTGCTCTCGGAGAATGCAGGCTTACTCGTGGTCCCTAAAGTCTCCAAAAGTAGATCAGGAGCCAGAGCCTTCAGCTATCAGGCTCCTTTCCTGTGGAATCATCTTCCTGTTGCGGTCCGGGAGGCAGACACCGTCTCCACATTTAAAGCTATAGTGCGTAACTTCTGTCACCTCCCAGCGGATAATGCGTTATTACAACTAATAAGCCGGCGGCACTTCCATGTACACAGAGTAACACTCGCCACACACCGTGCACACAGAATACCACTAGCCAGTCGCCACACACCGTGTACACACAGTAACAATGGCCAGTCACCACACACCGTGTACACAGAGCAACACTTGCTACACACCATGTACACAGAGTAACACTCGCTTCACAATGTACACAATGCTACACAACGTGGCGAACACCAGGCTGCTAACATTACATTACGTTCATAGCACCATTTCCAAGAAAATAATAAAGTACTAGGTCCAGTACATGTAACAGCATCACATACTACTCATAATTATAAACCAAGTCACTTACTTATCCAACAGCGGCAAGGCAACATCCGTGTCTGCCCTCAGCCCAATTTCTTCCTTCAGGGTTCTCCACCGAGGAAAAGCGACGCCAATACAAATCCTTGTTCGCCTTCTCCGTCGGTCACTTTCCTTCTTTGCTAATAGAACTTCAGCAGAATGTCCAGGCTTTTTCTTTGTGGTAGGATCCACCTCTGAACCGTGTCTTGGCTGCTTCTCCGCCATGTTGCTTTCTCTTTCTACCTGCGCTCTACCTCTTGCTGTGACTCTCTCCGCTCGTCATCCCCCTCCCTTCTTGTTGTGAGGAAGCATCTCCTGTGCGCCAGTGCGGGAATGTCGCCGGTCGACACGCATGCTAAAAATGATATATATTGAAAAATACCACAAGATGTTAGAGGAGCCGATCGGCTTAATCAGCATTGTGTCATCTCCTCTAGTAGTGGCTTAGGTGAAATGGACATTTATGGACCTGTAGAAGTTATGCACTATAGCTTTAAGACTAGACTTAAGACTTTCCTCTTTGATAAAGCTTATAGTTAGGGCTGGCTCAGGCTTGCCTTGTACCAGCCCCTAGTTAGGCTGACTTAGGCCTAGTCTGCCGGAAGACCCCCTATAATACACCGGGCACCTTATCTCCTTCTCCTCTCTCTCTCTCTCTCTCTCTCTCTCTCTCTCTCTCTCTCTCTCGTGTCCTATTACTGCATCTTGCTAACTCGGCCATTCTGGATGTCACTAACTCGGCTTCTTCTCTGGTGCCTTTGTGCTCCACTGTCTCTCAGGTTAACTCGTAGTGCAGCGGTGCCTGGATAGTGTGACGTGTGTGGTTGTGCTGCTGCCGTGGTCCTGCCAGATGCCTCCTGCTGCTGCTGTTATCATTAGTCATACTTCTACTGTTATTATACACATATGATTATTGTCACACATGTATACTATCAGATATTAATATATTATTATTAATTATAATATTATTACTTTCATTAATGTTGTTGTAAGCTACTGTCATTACCGTCTGTCCTGCATCTCTCTCTCTGTCTCTCTCTCTCTCTGTCTCATTGTGTCATACGGATTACTGTTAATTTATTATGTTGATCTGTTCTGTATGACATCTATTGCACGTCTGTCCGTCCTGGAAGAGAGATCCCTCCTCAGTTGCTCTTCCTGAGGTTTCTACCGTTTTTTTTCCCCGTTAAAGGGGGTTTTTTGGGGAGTTTTTCCTTATCCGCTGTGAGGGTCCAAAGGACAGAGGGATGTCATATGCTGTAAAGCCCTGTGAGGCAAATTGTGATTTGTGATATTGGGCTTTATAAATAAAATTGATTGAAATTGATTGATTGATATGTATGCATTTTGGTTATATTATTATGACTGAATATTATTTGATGTTTTGATACAATGCAATGTGTATTGTGTGCATATAGTGGGATTGGGAATGGGATTATGATAATGTGTACACTGAATTTAATGAATGGTCCTGTTTTATACGCAGGCCAGGTTTGATGGCAAGCTACAGGACGTGCTAACCTTCGTGGATATACACACATGATCACCTAAACAGACAGTCAAGATGGCGGCAGCAGGCAGGTCAGGAGCGATGGGAGCTCTTTAAACGCTGTTAGCTTTTGGATTCATTTTAAACTTTTAAGACACTGGTCCCTCTTTTTTAGACACTGGTCCCTTCTTAAATGTTAAAGAAACTTTTACCAACTACTCAGTTACCAGTAACACAGCTATACAGATCAGATACGGCAAATACACACCACCGCCGGCCAACTGCAACACAAGCATGCCAGCGATACCCAACGAAAACATCAAAGTGACCGTATCATCATTATCACACTCTACCTGTTGCTGTTTGGCGACATACATCGCGAGTGCGAGTCATGCGCTCTCACTCCGCCTCCACCTCAGGTACCGAAATTTGGCACCGATTCATTTTAAGTGAATCGGTACTCGGTAGTACCGACGTGAATCGGTACCAAGTACAAAAAGTACCGAGTTTCGGTACCCCCTCACTCTGACATCTCTCCACTTTGTGCATGTATAAGTCCTGTTTGTGCATGTGTGTGTCTTTCGGACCTGTGTGTAATTGACAAGGAAGAGTGAAAACATTGAATTTCCCCTCAGGGGGATTAATAAAGTAAATAAACTTAAACTTAAACAACCCTAGTGCCCAGGCCCGAAATCTGGGACTGCTTCTGATACGGTAAACTGCAGTACGACTGGCAGCCTAGTGACTTAGGGCCCGTCCGTGGCTTCCCTGGGGCATTGGCTGTCCGAACTGCCGGCAGCGTCGACGGGCTTGCCGGGCGGGAAGCTGTCATTTCCAGCGGAGCTACTAGCCTGGCAGCTAACATCTCCAGCGGGCCTGCTAGCCGAGGTCCCCAGCGGGCAGCAGTGGGCCCCCAGCGGGTACACGCCGACGGCAATGTGCCTAGCAGCTGGGAGACCCACACCCCCTTGGCGCCCTTGACGTGAATCGGTACCAAGTACATAAAGTGCCAAGTTTCGATACCCAACCCTAGTGGCTGGGATCTATTTGATAGATCAATCAAGGAGGTCTTGGCCCCTCTTACCCGTAGAGGGAAATACAGGGTAAAATTGGGTCACACTCTGCCATGGGTTGATGAGGAATGCAGGATGCTCATGTCTGCTAGGGGCACCTTATTGAAACGCTCTTTAAGGTCTGGTCTGGTCACTGACAGGTTAAAATTCACCACTGCCAGAAATAAAGTCACTCAGGCCTTACGTAAGGCTAAAGCCAAGTCCTTCATGGGTATAATCGAGAATGCTCACGGTAATGGTAAAGTTATCTGGCAAAATATTAATAAAATGCTGGGCAGCCAAGGCAAACAGGACAAGGGACTTGAGCTCTGTATAAAAAACATGCTAGTGAAGGACCCCCTTACTTTGGCCACTAGTTTAAATCACTTCTTTCTTGAATGTGTGAATGACATAGTCCAGCAGTTTTCCTCTCCTGAGTGTGTTTATTCTCCTGTTGACCACATCCAACCAATCTTCAATTTCATAGATATTACTGAATCAGAGGTGGCTAATATTATCACTAGTATGAGTAGCTCTAGGTCCAAGGATGTCTCTGGGTTAAGTTCAATTTTTTTTAAAGACTCCTTGGTCCAACCTGTTACCCATTTAGTCAATCTCTCCTTAAAACACGCTGTGGTTCCCGGAGCTTGGAAAGTTGCGTCAGTTACCCCTGTGTTTAAATCTGGGTCAAAATCTGACATGTCTAACTACAGGCCAATTTCTATTCTGCCAGTTGTGTCCAAAGTTGCTGAGAAATGGGTTGCTCAACTTCTTGTAGAGCATCTTAACAGTGATCTTCCTCTTCTACATCTTATGCAGTTTGGTTTCCACACTCCCACTCCACTGAAACTTCCTTGTGCATCCTTATTGAAAAAATTAAATGCATGTTAGATAAGAGTGCTTGTGTTGGTGCATTTTTTCTTGCTCTAAAGAGAGCATTCGACACTGTAGAGCACCAAGTACTTTTATCTAGGTTAACCCATTTCAACCTTTCTACACACGCAATCTCCTGGTTCAAATCGTATCTATCCAATAGGATACAGTTCGTTAGTATGAAGTCACCCTGTTTGAAATGTCCTGTAGATGTTCCTCAAAGGTCGGTCCTTGGACCAATTTTATTTTCTTTATATATTAACACCTTACCAAATTCCTGCTTGACAGTCCATACCCAGATGTACGCGGATGATGCAGTCATTTTTACTCCGGCTAATAACACCCAAGATCCCTCATGTATTCTGTCATCCGCCTTATCTGACGTCCAAGCTTGGCTCACTAAATCATGCTTCCTGTTGAATACTAAAAAGACTGTCTGCATGATGTTCACTGAACGCTCTCAAAGCTTAACACACTCGGGCGTCATCTTGAATGATCATGAGCTATAGCTGGTATCTGATTTTATATATCTTGGAGTTGTCCTTGATTCCACCTTGACTTTTAAGAGCCAGGTCAAAAAGGTGATGAACTCCATCAAATTTAATCTTTCTAATTTTAAGCATATAAGGCACAGCCTGACGACGAACGCAGCCAGGGCGTTTCTGCATTCTATGATTTTCAGTCACATTGAATACTGTCTGACCAGCTGGTCCCTCGCATGTGCTTCCACTCTCAAGCCCTTAGAATCATTATATAAAAGATCGCTAAAAGTATTTGCTAAGAAACCTCGATCTTATCATTACTGTAAGATCCTTGAGAAATATGGATTCTTAAGTTTGGAAAATTTTGTCAACTTTAAAAGAGCCTGTGTCATTTTCAAAACGCTAAATGGCCTAGGCCCCCCCTTTGAGCAATTACATCAAATGGCGCTCCACTTGTGGCCCTGTGGCCAGAACCACTCGGGCATCTGACCGAGGTGACTGTGTCATTTCACGCAGGCGCACCACCTTTGGTCAGATGATTCTGTCTGTTCAGGGTGGCAATTTCTGGAATGCCATACCATCCACTGTTAGGGAGTGTCTCATCTTTGGCACTTTTAAAAAACATCTGAAGAGATGGCTGAGGTCCACCCAAAATTGTTTCCACAGCTCTTGAGTGCTCAGTATCACGTGAGGTAGCTTGTATATAATGTCACTGACTGGTTTATGTGCTGTACTTATGTGTTGTAATAGTGTTGTGATGGTGTCTCTCGGGTGCAATATACTGTGTGCAATATTATATGAAGCACTTGATGTGTTATCTGCATACTGTAGTAGATGCTGCATGGGTGCTGTGTACCGGGTGCAGCACACAGGGTGCAATATGTTAAAGGATGTATCTGAGGGTTTTTGCAATTTGTTGTGATGTATTGTTGTATATGACATATGTATGTTTTATATTGTGTACTTACTTAGCCTTAAGATTGAGACTGTTATGATCTCATTACTGTAATTGCTATGCCTTTAATATGCTTAGTGTTTACACTATTTTTAGGAACTGTCGCCTGTACCATCTGGCAGGGGGACTGGCAATGCAAATTAGCATTTGGCTGTAATTGGGTGCATTTACGTTTTTATGTATATGAAAATGTTTATTAATGTACACTGTCCCTCTTGACAAAATAAAATAAATTAAAATAAACCTGCCCGGAACTACAGCCAAGCTACCTCAGCCAAGCTACCTCACTGCTGGTCCTGGTAGGAGGCTCCTTGCAGCCTTAATAGACACTTATGAACATTACTCCATACTGCCCCTACACCCACCAACACCAACACTACTGATTCTCGCAACCTGGAAGGGGGACGTATTTATTTGGGTTGTTTTATGCTGCTTATGGTTTATGGCTTGGGGTTGAATTTGAAGTGAGTTAGAATACTCAATCAATCAATCAAACTTTATTTGTATAGCACTTTTCATACATTAAAAATGCAGCACAAAGTGCTTCACAGAATAAAAACAAACAAAAATAATACATACATATTGAAAACCCGCCCCTCCCACCCCCACATATAAACACACACACACACACACACACACACACACACACAGAGTCAATATAGTCAATAACATGGCTGGTCACTGAGGAACCAGGTGAGGAAAGAACCACCTATGGGGAGCCATCCACACTGAGAGGCGCTACAGCCCACAGCCACAGGGAGCGCCGCCACAGAGACCACCCCGACCAGACAAACCAGGGTGGACTCCACACATGGAAAAATTAAAGAGTTAAAGATTAAAATAATATTAATAATAATAATAAATAAATAAATAAATTAAGATTTAGAGACTAAAATGCATAGAGATTTAAAAATAAATAATTTAAAAGCATTAGAAAGTAAAAAGAACATATAATAGAAGAATTAAAAGAGTAAAAGAAATCAGTTAAAAGCTAAATTAAAAAGGTGAGTCTTGAGCCTCCTTTTAAAAACATCAACAGTCTCTGCAGTCCTGATGCTCTCCGGCAGGCTGTTCCATAAGTGAGGGCCATAATGGCTGAATGCAGCCTCCCTCTGGGTTTTTGTTCTAACTCTTGGAACAATTAAAAGGCCGGTGCCGGAGGACCTCAGGATCTGCGAGGGTTGATATGATAAAAGCAGGTCAGATAAATAAGATGGCCCAAGACTGTTAAGACATTTAAAAACTAATAAAAGAACCTTAAAATCGATCCTGAAACACACGGGGAGCCAATGCAGCGATTGTAAAACTGGTGAAATGTGCTCCCGCCCTCTGGTCCTCGTCAGCACTCGTGCGGCTGAGTTTTGGAGTAGCTGCAGATTAGAGATGGTCTTTTCGGGAAGACCAGACAGCAGGGCATTACAGTAATCTAAACGACAAGAGATAAATGCATGCATCAGCACCTCCGTGTTAGCCTGAGAGAGAAACGGGCAGACTCTGGCTATATTCTTAAGATGATAAAAACCTGTCTTTGTTACATTTTTGATGTGTGGAATAAAACTAAGCTCAGAGTCAAAAATGACGCCCATGTTCTTTACACATTGTGAAGGTTAAAAATCTTGTAGTTTGGGTAAAAGTTTCTCTCTCTGGCCTTCAGGACCAATAATTAAAACCTCTGTTTTGTCCTGGTTGAGCTGTAGCAAATTCACTGCCATCCATGACTTGATATCTAAAATACAGTTAAAAATGGTATCAATTGGCCCTGTGTCATCACGAGACACGGCGATGTACAGCTGTGTGTCGTCTGCTTAACTGTGGAAGCTGATGCCGTGCCTCCTGATGATGTCCCCAAGGGGAAGCATGTATAGATTAAAAAGAACTGGACCTAAAATTGACCCTTGGGGCACCCCACACCTAATTTCATGCGTTCTGGAGGAACATGTATCCATACTTACAAAGAAACAACGATCTGTGAGATAAGAGCTGAACCAGTTAAAAACAGTACCAGAGAGGCCCACCAGGTTTCTGAGTCTGTTTAATAAAATGTGGTGATCTACTGTATCAAAGGCGGCGCTTAGATCCAGTAGTACCAAGACTGTGAGTTTTTGTGAATCAACATTCAACCTGATATCATTTAAAATCTTTAAAAGGGCTGTCTCAGTACTGTGATTCATCCTAAAACCAGATTGATATTTCTCTGAAATACTGTTTCTTTTTAAAAAATCATTTACTTGGTTAAAAACCAGTTTTTCTAAAATCTTACTTAAAAACGGTAAGTTGGATACAGGTCGGTAATTATTAAAAATGTTGGGATCTAAATTACTCTTCTTCAGAAGGGGCTTCACCACCGCCATTTTGAAGGCAGCGGGGAAGACACCCGTCTGAAGAGAGTAATTCACTATATTTAAAATCTGTTCCTCAAAGAATCCATAAAATGTCTTTAAAAGTGATGTGGGAATCGGATCTAAAAGGCAAGTTGTTGGGTTTACCTGGGAGAAAACTCGACCAAGTGTCCTTGCATCAACCAGGACAAAACTCTCCAGTGTTTCCTCAGGTAAAAGCAATGATCCAGGTGTGTTAAAAATTACATTCCGTTGGGATAAAAGACTGGACCTGATATCATCGATTTTACTTCTGAAGTTGTCTGCAAAGTCCTCGCAGAGGGCATCTGTTGATATGTTGGATGGTTTATTAAAATTGGTGTTGGTTAAAAGATCGAAGGTGAAGAAAAGAAATTTGGGGTTGTTTTTATGATCGGAAATGAGTTTTGAAAAGTGGGATATTCTTGCCTGTTTGACTGTTTTATTGTAGATTTTGAGTTGTTTGCGTAATATTTCAAAATGAACTGTCAATTTGGTTTTTCTCCACATCCTCTCTGCACTCCTGCATTTTCTTTTCAGTCTTTTGATGTTATCATTTCTCTACGGGGGTGTAGGTTTTGTTTTTCTGATTTTGGTTAAAAGTGGAGCCACTGAGTCAAGTGTTGACTTTAATTTACTGTTAAAATTGTCCACAATAAAATCACAGGGTGCAGGTAAAATTTCAGCAGGAGTGCTCTGTAAAATCTCAATAAAATTTGCAGCCACTTCAGAAGTTAGGTAGCGTTTCCTCACCGTTCACACCGAATACTGTGAACATGTGGTGAATATTGAACTGAATTTCAACTGCAGGTATTCATTTCTGAATATTTCTGAATGGTCATTCAAGGAAAACATTTTTGCTGAATATTATATTATTGCTATATATTATTTATTTATTTGTTTTTGTCTATTCATTATTTCAATACATGGTACCATACCAAATAGCATTACTGCCTCTGTGTGTGTGATTCAAGACTGTCCACTTCCTCCCTGAGCCGAACCAGCCTCTTCTGTTAACTAGCCTAATTAACCAATCAAAGTTAGCATATCAGTTGAGCTAGCATTCAAGCTAGCATAGTCATCATTCATTCATCATCTTCTATTCATATATGCTACACAGGCTATTGCGGTGCGGTTGTCGGTCCTCACCAACACATGCTTTCCCTGTGTCAGGGGCCTGAAGTGTTGGAGGATCAGAAACACTGCCTGTAGCTCAAGGAGTTTGGTGTGTCAGACCTCAAATGGAGGCCACACACCACTTACTTCACTATGAGGTAGGAGGTCACTCATCACAGCATTTTTCCCTGCAACAGGTGTTGGGGGGACCCCCAGTATATCAGGTTGCCCGGTACTAAGGTTTGTGCTTCTTGGCATCCAAGCAAATGCTGGCAAATCACTTCTGCAAACATCATATGTGCAGTAGCCCCAACCATAATGGCCACTTTGAGGGACACAAAAAGAGTAACTAATGGTCAGGTAAAAACAAAAAATTCAAGACTCATTAACTACACAAAAAGGATAACTAATGATCACATAATAAGTAATGTTGCAGTACTTAGTAACCACTTTGGCATGGAACAAAAAGGTGTGTTTAAGTAATTAGTAATGATTGAGTTGTTGCTGTGCACTTTTGTGAATTTTATGTGGAACTTTGGGGGTTTGTCAAAGTTTAACATCAAAGTAAAGAGTCCAGGTAAGGTGGAGAGGAGGGGTGGCTTTGGCTCAGAGGTAGAGCGGGTCGTCCACCAATAGGAAGATCAGCGGGTCGATCCCCATCTTCTCCGGTCTGCATGTCGAAGTATCCTTGAGGAGCAGGTGGCACCTTGTATGGTAGCCTAGGCCACCAGTCAGGGCAGGAATTTCACGAGGGCCACGAGGGCCACGAGGGCCATGCCCTCCTAATTTGGCCCTGTGCCCTTGAAAAAAATATCTTCCCTAAGGCCACAGTGGCCTTGATGCCCCGCCCGCACTGCCCCGGGTGATTTTGTGGTTTTCTCCTCTGCCTCTTTCGTGTCAACACAACTTTGACACCTGTGTCTTTTGAGAAAAAGAGATGCGATGACATTCTGGATTCTTATTGGGCAACATCAACTGAGACGATGCTTACATCACCAGTGGTGGGTTTGAGCCTAGCACGAACCATTCGGATGGGCTATAACGACAGTTTGACACCAATCTATCACCGGCCAACCAGGAGACTTCATCAAACCTGCTCCTCAGTGCCCAGCCATGTTATTGACTATATTGACTGGTGTGTGTGTGTGTGTGTGTGTGTGTGTTTATATGTGGGGGTGGGAGGGGCGGGTTTTCAATATGTATGTAATATTTTTGTTGTATGTTTTTATTCTGTGAAGCACTTTGTGCTGCATTTTAATGTTTGAAAAGTGCTATACAAATAAAGTTTGATTTGATTTGCTTGTGATCAGCATGACACAGCAGCACTGAGCAGCAGCACTGAGCAGCAAGCAGCAGCCGCCTGAAATCTCTACAATCCTATACATTTCCTCCATCAAAATCGCATCACTTGAGGTTAGTCAATCAATCAATCAGTTTTATTTATAAAGCCCAATATCACAAATCACAGTTTGCCTCACAGGGCTTTACAGCATACGACATCCCTCTGTCCTTAGGACCCTCACAGCGGATAAGGAAAAACTCCCCCAAAAAAATCCTTTAACGGGGGAAAAAAACAGTAGAAACCTCAGGAAGAGCAACTGAGGAGGGATCCCTCTTCCAGGATGGACAGACGTGCAATAGATGTTGTAAAGAACAGATCAGCATAATAAAGTGTGGCCTAGTGTGGCCTTATATTACACAAGAGTGGAATTTGCAGCTGAAAACAAATTTTTGGGAAATAAACTGGAATCAAGGACCCTGTGGCAGTTACCACCAGGCCCAGCAGCAGCCACCACCAGGCCCTGTAGCAGCCACCACCAGGCACTGTAGCAGCTACCACCAGGCCCAGCAGCTACCACCAGGCCCAGCAGCAGCCACCATCAGGCCCTGTAGCAGCTACCACCAGGCCCAGCAGCTACCACCAGGCCCAGCAGCAACTACCACCAGGCCCAGCAGCAGCTACTATCAGGCCCAGCAGCAGCTACCACCAGGCCCAGCGGCAGCTACCACCAGGCCCTGTAAGCAGCTACCACCAGGCCCAGCAGCAGCTAACATCAGGTCCAGCAGCAGCTACCACCAGGCCACTATAAAAAAAAAAATTGCCACTATATCTAAACAACAAAAAGTGATTATGGATCTGATGGGTGAGATTAAGGAACTTAAAAGACAAAATGCTGAGAAGGATAAGAGGATTGCCCACTTGGAGTGCCGAGTTGCAGACCTGGAACAGTACTCCCGCATGAATGATGTTATCATCAGTGGGTTAGAAACCAGGCCCCGGTCATACGCCAGGGCGGCAGTGCCAAATGGAGAGCCCACTGAGCAAGACCTTGACTCCCTGGAGCAACAAGTGATCACATTCTTTAACGGCAAAGGCATAGCCATGAACAGTAAGGACATTGAGGCGTGTCATCCCCTTCCCCGGAAGAATGTAAGTGAGAAACCTGCCATAATAGTTCGCTTTGTGAACAGGAAACAAAAAAATGCACTGCTTAGACAAGGAAGAAAATTAAAGGGAACCAATGGGTATGTGAATGAACATCTGACAAAGAAGAATGGTGACATAGCCAGGAGAGCACGCCTCCTGAGAAAAGAGAACAAGATCCAATCAACATGGACTGCAAACTGTATGGTGTTCATAAAGCTGAATGGTTCACCTGAAGAAGCAAAAGTGCTACTTATCAGAGAGATCACTGAGCTGGACCAGTACTAGAGATGACTACTCATGAGAACATCAATACACTGGACAGGTTCAATGACTGTATGACCCATGCCTGCAGGGACCTATGGTCTATGAAGGTAGGACCACTCTATGAACCATTTCAAATGCTGATGAATATCTTGAAGACAATACTGGCCATGACTAACAAACTCTTTCAGTTTTTTATTATTCCCATGATCTCTTGTAAACAGCTGAATATCATACTTTGTAATAACTACATGAATCTAAGACATCTCAAACTATGAAATTCAACATGTCTATTAAGGGCCTTGTGATGGCCCATTTGAATGTCTGCAGGTCTGCAGTGTAAGAAACAAGATGTATGAGCTGAACTATTTGACTAAAGAGAACACAATTCACATCTTAGCCGTGTCTGAGACCCACCTGGATGTTACTGTACTTGATGCAGAGGTATCCATTGATGGCTACAATATTTTTTAGGAGGGATAGAAATAAACATGGAGGTGGCACAGCAATATATATCAGTAACCATTTTCCTGCAACATTGTGTGCTGAGCTCATGCCAAATAATTTAGAATCTTTATGGGTTAGAGTACATCTTCCTCACCTTAAGCCAATTTTGATAGGTTGCTGCTACAGACCCCCTGGAACTGATATGCAATATCTGAATGACCTGTGTGAGTTGATTGATTGATTGTTGATTGAGAGCTGCAGATGTGAATGGTGACATTTTCTTACTCAGGGACATGAACATAGACTGGCTTACAAATCAATGTGCAATGAAACAGAAGATGGTATCATTAATTAATGCTTGTAACCTGTCACAAATGATTTTGCAACCAACCAGAGTTTTTACAAATAGCACTGGCCGTACATCTGCCACTTGTATTGACCATATTTATACAAACATTCCTGAACGTTGCTCTAAGCCAGTCTCTCTACCTGTGGGGTTCAGTGACCATAATATGATAGCAATTACCAGGAAAACTAAGGTCCCTAAATGCAAGGTCAAAATAATACATAAGAGGATGTACAAGAAATTTATACCTGACTGTTTTTTAGGAGATGTTAGAGATATTGACTGGACTGATGTGTATGCTGCTCGGGAGCCAGAGGCTTCCTTGCATATTTTCATGAACATCTTTATGAGGATTGTTGATAAACATGCTCCTATGAGAAAGTGTACCGCAAAAGCTAGACCAGCTCCATGGCTGAATGAGGCTTTAAAAGACCTCATGAAGAAAAGAGAAGAAGCCAAATCTATATTAGTAAAGTGTGGTACAGTGGAAAACAGATTAAGGTATTGACGATTGAGAAACCAAGTTACAAAACTGAATAAAACAATGAAAAAAGAATATTATAAGCAAAGAATAAATGTTGTAAAGCAAGATGGGAGAGAGCTCTGGAGAACTCTAAATGAAATAATGGGGAGAAAGGCAACTGGTGGAACTTCTTTTGTGGAATTGGAGGGCAGGTTTATAACTAAACCATTTGATATAGCCAATTATTTTAATGATTTCTTTATAAACAAGGTCACTGTATTAAGGCAGAACATGGGCAATATGGATTCCAATACTCTCAAGCTCATAAGAAATAATATAATGCTTAGTAAGAGCTGCACTTTTCAGTTCAATAGTGTGGATGACAGGGAGGTAAGGAAGATGTTGAAGGCCCTTCCTGAACACAGCTCAGTGGGTTCTGACATGCTAGATAGTAAGGTGCTTGGTCTGGCTGCTGACTATATCTATGGTCCCATATGTCACATATTAAATAGCTGTTTGATGCAGGGTATATATCCCACCATTTGGAAAGAAGGCAAAATAATTCCATTACCTAAAGATGGCAGACTAGCATTTACTGGGAAGAACAGCAGACCCATCGCTATTCTTCCAGTACTCAGTAAACTGATGGAGAGAATAGTCCACTCACAAATACAGGATTACTTTGACTGTAATGGTTTGAATACAAGATCTTAACATGCTTATAGACGTAATTACTCCACGTGTTCTGCCCTTACAGAAATGACAGATGACTGGTTTAAGGAGATGGATAATTCTAAGATGACTGGTGCAGTATTACTGGATTTTAGTGCAGCATTTGATGTCAAAGATCACGATCTTCTAATTGGGAAAATAAAATGTTATGGATTTAGTCCAACCGCCATCTTATTTATAAAGAGTTATCTCTCAAATAGGACACAGAGGGTTTATTACAGCAGCAGCTGGTCCGACTCCAAAGGGCTGGACTGTGGGGTCCCACAGGGGAGCTGCCTCGGACCACTCTTATATTCCATCTTCACAAACGACCTGCCATCTGTTGTGTGTAAAGCTACTGTACAAAGGTATGCGGATGACTCTGCACTGTATTATGCTGCAAAGACCATTGGAGAACTAAATGATGTTCTATCTGCTGAGCTAAATGTGGTCTTTGATTGGATAAAACAAAATAAGTTGGTGTTGAACATCTCAAAGACTAAATCAATTGTTCTGGGATCACGTCACAAACTGTCATCTGCACCTATAATGAGTTTAAACTTGTGTGGGGAAACTATAGAACAGATGGATAAAGTCAAATTACTGGGTGTAATTATAGATAGCCAACTGTCATGGGCTGAGCACATTGATGCAATAGTTAAGAAGATGGGCAATGGTATCTCCGTGGTGAGAAAATGTCTTCCTTATGTCCCTGCACATATTGTGGAGCAGGTAGTGAAATCCTTAGTCTTGAGCCACCTGGACTATTGCACACCTGTATGGTCATCTGCATCAAAAAGTGTACTCAAGAAATTACAAATTGCCCAGAACAGAGCCGCCAGATTGGTCTTACATCGCCCCATAAGAACAAACATCAACTGCATGCATCGTAAACTCTCATGGTTAATGGTAGAGAAAAGGCTTGCTTTAAATACAGTTACATTCTTTAGCAACACTATTTACTCCACCAAACCAGACTTTTTACATAAGCAAATTATCAAATGCAGTCAAGTTCATTCCCACTTCACTAGGTCAGCAGATCATGGCCAAATTATATTACCATGGCCTAAATCAAATGCTTTAAAGAAGACAGTCATCTATTGTGCCATCGACTATTAGAATAGTTGCCCTCTTAATATTCGTCAATCAAATAATAAGTTGTCTTTTAAATACCATCTAAGAACACATTACTTAGCAGCTGAGAAATAGTCTGGTACGGTATGTATTGGTGTATGTATGGTATGTAAACTGCCTAACCTACTGTATGCTAATTTTTAATGATGTATAATAATCTGCCAATGTATATGTAATGTAATCCATGAATGTACATGCATTTTTGATAATGTTATATATGTTATGGTTTTTTTTAATCTGTTTTGGACCCCAGGAAGACTAGCTTGTCACCTAGGTGGCAGCTAATGGGGATCCTTTTAATAAATAAATAAAATAAATGTAGACAGCCATATTTCAATCCGCTCTGTCGTTGAAATATGATTCTCTCATTCAGCGCTATTATGATTTACGATCGCGGTCAACACAAGCACATCGCGCTCGCGGTACTAACAGCAAAGTGTTAAAGACAAACTAAAATGAAAGCTGTCTGTATGTAGGCTAACATTTTATCTGAACATGTACCTGAGGCAGCCGACCTGCAGACAGTGAGTGTCCACAGTAGAGGAAGGACAGAGAGCAGGATGAATGACTGATACTGATGTTTGTCTTCATACTTAGATAACATGACATTCTTCACTCAGTATTGTGATGTCAGGAGGAATAGTAATATTCCAGTGAGATATTATTGGGTTTTAAATAGTGACTTTGTTGTTGTAAACATGACTGTTGCTGCCATGGACTGTATAGAACTATATCCTGTGTAACTGACCTATAAGGAAAGCATCAGGAGGTGAGGTGTGAGCATGTGTGTGTGTGGAGAAGAGGGGAGAGGGGGATGCTGGTAGAGAGATAGTGTGTGTTATTAGATACTGTTAATGTCACTTATTATGCTTCTGTGCATTGATAGCTCTCTTTTAGTCTGTTTCTGCATTATGTTGAGGAGGGCCATGCCTGTATAATATATATGTATGCAAAAAAAAAAAGAAAAAGTAGAACGGTTGCTCGCTGCTAAAAATGTGGCCATTGACATTATCTGGTTTTGAAATGCGGCCAAGTTGAAACAGTAATTGAATAGCCCTGCAGTAGTTTGTTTGTTTGTTAGCTATCTAACAACACAACAGAAATAATTGTAAGCCAGTGTTGTTCAGTGAATCAGTGTATCATGTACACTCAAAAAATATTTAGGCTTAATATTTAAGATTGTTTGCTTATAAATTCATGAACCTGGTTGTTCTATATTTAAAACACATTGGGTTTATTAGTACTATGAAATAAATCACATTACTTATTATACTCATTATTATTATTACTTGAGCTTGTTTTATTTATTCATCTCACAGATAGTTATACATCCTTAGTCCTTAAATTAAATTCATTATGGACGTGGACTTAAAATCATTGTTTTATTTTATGGCCTTGCTGCCCTGGCTTTTGGCCTTTGTGCCCTCAAAAAATTGACGCGAAACGCGAAAGGCCAAGTGGCCTTGCCCCTAAAATGACAAAATTCCAGGCCTGCCACCAGTGTATGAAAGTGTGTGTGAATGGGTGAATGTGACTCATAGTGTAAAAAGCGCTTTGAGTCATTGGATGACTAGAAAGGCCATAAACACCAGCTTTGATCCAGACCACATGGATGGGCAAGACCATCTCTTCATCTCTGAGTAGGTGCCTGTGTGGACATGGAGGAACAGCCGTTCTGGATTTTCTTGGGATTCCAAAGGCCCTTTTTCTGTGCACTGGACTGGTGTTGGGGGGCTCATGAGTAGCTTCTACTCTCAGGCCACTGGGATCACATATTGTTGCTAATTTGCTTATTATTGATAAATCTTTAGTCTCACAGCCTAAATGAGCTGAAGGGATTACATTTCACTGTGATTACATGTAGCAAATAAAGATTGAAGAAGAAAAATTGTGCTTCTTTTAAATATGTGGCTCTTCAGCTGAATTTGTCCTTTCGAAATATCTACAGGTGTGTTCTTGATAACTATGGAGTGATGTATGTCACAAAGCCCAAACACAATTAGAGGCACACTCGGGACTGAATTCTCTCCAAGGGCCTGAACATTTCTGAGGTTGTGGTGACTGATGTTGCTCTTTCAGATCCTTCCTTTGTTTTCTTTGAGAGCACTAAATCTGTGCACACAAAGGTTCAAACAGGGAGCAATCAAAAAATGGTATATTACTAATAATGCCAGTAGAGTATTTATTCAGGTTTTCTCTTCCACACCCATGCTCTCTTGGGTCTCAGTCAATGAGCTTGTACACAATTACAATTCTAAAATTACAAATGTTATAGATGCCATTGCACCCGTTAACGGTTAAGGTTGTCTCCGGCAAGAGAAGGTCTTCATGGAGAAATGCAACACTGGTCAGAATAGAAATGAGAGTGACAAAACACAAATCTCCAGGTTCATTGTGACATTTACAAAGAGAGACTTTGCATTTATAATTCAGGACTGAGAAATGCAAGAGGGTTCTTCTTTTCTGATATTATAGCCAAAAAACCATAATAATGAACGTGCCTTGTTTGCTGTTGTTGACAGGCTAACAAACCCTCCCATGTCAGTAGCCTATGAACTTCTATCCACCAGGGCTTGCAACAAATTTGCCTCCTTCTTCATCAAAATCCAGAAAATTAGATTCACAGTCAGTGCCTCTATATCAAGTACAAGTTTTATGTTGTCCCTGTGTCCACCTTAAATCATTTCAAATACCATGTCACAACTTTATCCGATTAACTACTGTATAAAAACCTTGAGGACATTATACAACATCTGAAACCCTCCTTACTCTGCCTTGATATCCTATGGACAGGCTTTTTCACAAATATTTCACATTGCATGGCCTCAGAACTTGTATCTCTTCTCTCAGGTGTCTCCCCACAGGCCCTAAATACTGCAGTCATCAAGCCACTCTTAAAAAAGAATAATTTAGACACGTCACTAATGGACAATTATAAGTCCATATCAAACCTCCTGTTTTTAGGTAAAGTCGTTGAAAAAGCTGTTTTCACCAGATAAACAACTTCATAGCACTAAATAACTGTTTTGATGTTCTCCAGTCATGTTTTCAGCCTCACCACAGCAGTGGAACTGCGCTTGTTAAGGTCTTCAATGACATCCACTTAAACATAGACAGTGGCAGAATTTCAGTCTTAGTTTTACTGGATCTCAGTAGTGCATTAGACATGGTCAACCACAACACATTACTTCACCAACTGGAAAACTGGGTGGGACCTTCTGCTTCAATTCCTACTTAAAGAACAGGGACTACTTTGTGTCTATAGGTAATTAAACATGGCCAGTTGCACCAACAGGGCTTACACCTGGTCTTAAGCTAAGTCGGTCAAAACTTGGTGTTCTAAGTCCGACCTAATAGTTACGCCAGTTGCACCATATAGGCCTAAGCTAGGCCTAAGCCTTCTTCTCACTAAGGCCTACTTTACACTACATGGTTCAAGTGACCCAATTCTGATTTTTTCCTCTCAAGTGGCACAGATCGGATCTGTAACATGAACGTGTAAACAGGAAAAAAAACGCATGATATCGGATATTGTCAGATCAGATTCAGGCCTCCTTCATATGTGGAAATATATCGGATATGAATCATATATCTGTCCATAGGTCTGTAATCTAAACAGACAGATCGGATATTTCCTGGCAATCCACGTCGTACGTCATGAATAATGCGACGACAGCGCATTTTGATGACGTGCTCATGAGCGAGGGAACGGAAAGAAAGCTGAATAAATCAATCGTCAATCAAAAACTATGAACCAAAAAAAAAGCACAGTCTATCCCGAGTGAGACAAACTGCTTGATCCCCGTCTCCAGTGTACCAGCTGAGAACCTGCAGAACCGAATCAGCGAAAAACACACCAGGCTACACAGCCTCTCTACCTGAGCAGCTGAAGCTGCGGCTTGCACCCTCAACACACAGACGGTGCTTCTGCATGCCAGCCAAACGTGTGTGCAACAGTGAGAAATAAATATGTGAGGTGTACGCTGCTTTTCTATCTTTTTTTTTCTTTCTTTCTTTCTTTCTTTCTTTCTTTCTGTCAGCGACATACACTCCTAACACAGGACGGGTTGTTTTTATTGACTGAGTTGATTGTTAAGCCATAGTGATGCACGGATTGGTTCTGATAGCACCCGAATCAGCATGTACGCATCAATCATCCAGCCGCACCCGTCTGCAGCTGTACGGGCATTTCCACCGCTGTGTGTAGGCTAAGTTACCTTTTAAATTATGTGGAGCAGCGCCAGCTTTCCAGGTGATTTATACTTTAACAATTAACTTATGTAAAGTTAGTCCTTAAAATTGCTTTCAGTAATGTAAACATTTCCATGCGCGCAGTAATGTCACTGTAGCAAATACCGTGGGACATTTACACAGTGGTCAAGAGTGCTGGACCAGAAGTGTCGCACAAAAAACTGGAAGCTGGCTGCATTCTGTTTTGCCTCCGTGTTTCCGTGAAAAATAAGGTGAATAGAACATGTAAACAGCAGTCAGGAAAAATTGGATATAGGCAACAAATCGGAATTGGGCATCAAGACATGGTAGTGTAAAGGCAGCCTAGGCGTAAATCTTAAGCCTAGTCAAGAGGAGGTCATGCGCTCTAGAGCGCAGAGAGCGCAGACTGATAATGGCACGTCTCATCCACCGTCTGTACAATGAGCGGGCATTTAGATGGGAGAGAATAATTAGGGACAGAAGCAATCCATTGTATGTATAATGACGAGGAGCTGATTGAGAGATTTCGATTAGGTAGGAGAGATCTGTTTGAATTTATTGAAGAGCTGTCACCGGATTTACAGTTTGTGTCGGGCCACGATGCAGTACCAGTGAAGGGAGGGGAATTCTCCCCAAATATGTCAACAATGATGTCACTGTAAATTGAGGTTTTCGGGGGCGGAGGAGACGTCTTTTTTTTGCCCTGCTGAGGAGATCTTTCCACTTCTTCCTAATGTCAGCCTCTGTACGAAGGCAGCCAGAGTCTGAACACGTATTGATGTGCCCCATTATCTCTGCCCATACTGACTGCTTTTTCTTATTTGTGATGATGTTTGACTGCTTGGCAGTCAACGCGTCTCTGTGCTGGCTGTATAGCTCCATTAATTTTCTAATTTCAATGCTGGTAAAGTTACCCTTTCATTTTTGTTGATCCTCCATGTTTTCTTCAAATCGTAAACTGTAAATAAACTGTCAACACAGATGAGAGGGGCTGTCAACTGTCAATTGTCAACTGTCAAGCACGCAGGGTGAATCAGCGGCGCATTATTTCATGTCACCACGCTCTTCTAAGCAGGCCGCGTGCGGCATTCCAGGGGCATTCACATGGACACGCACAGCTAAAACCAGCGTAGCTAAGACCAGGCGTAAGCCCTGTTGGTGCAACCGGCGTAAGTCCACTCCTTAAAACTGGTCTTAACAAAGACTGTCTTAGGAGTTTAGACCAGGCATAATAAAGACCATTTGGTGCAACTGGCCCCAGAGAGCATACAAAAATGTTCCCAAAGGTTCTATTCTGGGATGTCTTCTGTTTAACATCTACATGCTTCCATTGGCTCAGATTTTGAAAAATAACATGATATGCTACCATAGTTATAGAGATGACACACAAATTCACATACAGTAACTGTGTCCCCAGGGGACTGGTCCAATACAAGCTCTGACTGAGTGCACTGAACAAATCAATAACTGGATGTGCCACTTTTTTTGTCATTAAACAAAGATAAAACTGAAGTAATAGTTTTTGGAGCCAAGGAGGAGCGATTAAAAGTCAGTGCTCAGCTTCAATTGGCAATGTTAAAAACCACAGACCAAGCCAGAAATCTTGGTATATTCATGGACTCAGACCTGAATTTCAAAAGCCCCATTAAGACAATTACAAATTCAGCCTATTATCACCTCAAGAATGTATCAAGGATAAAAGGACTTATGTCTCATCAGGATATGGAAAAAACTTGTCCATGCATTTGTCTTGACTACTGTAACAGTGTCTTTACAGGTTTCCCTCAAAAATCAGACAGCTGCAGCTGATTCAGAATGCTGCTGCTCGAGTTCTCAACTAAGACCAAGAAAGTAAGGCCCTGTGTCCACATAGCGCCTTTTTCTGAGCGCCAGAAGAAGGCCAGCGTCTACAAGCTTCTCTTCCTATGACTTTTACTAAAAATGCGTCTTGTATGTTTTCTGAAGCCTTTAAGTTACAAAAATGAAACACACTACACTTCTGAGCATTTATACCTCCGAAAGCGGCAGACCGCTGCTGAAAGTTATAGGCTACATTTTGATACATAGGCCCTACAGGTAGCTATACATATTGCAAAACTCTGTAAAAGTACACCAAAGCATACATTTTCGTTTCCAAATATTTATTTGAAAACAACACCATTCATACGGTCAATAAAAAAAACATTTTGTTAATAATAAAAAACGAATCTCAACAGTGACCGTGCCAGCCGGCAGGACTGCGGCTGAACCGCTTCCAGTGTTCATTCATTCATTCAGTCACGTGTTCAGTGTGTGTGTGTGTGTGTGTGTGTGTGTGTGTTAGTATGTCAGAGAGGAGGAGTATCAATTAAAAAAAAAAGTTTCCACTAATTATTTCGGTGTTTATTTCTTTTATTCTTAAGTTTTTTTTTTATTAAAATGCGTAATATAGCCAACAGTATTATAGACCAAAATTTAATCTAATTTATTATTGTAGAATGTATTTAGCAAATCACCACTTTCAACTGGAGACATAGTGCAGCTGCAGTGCAGCAGCAAAAAACAAAAGGCATTATAAAAAGCCGACAAATAGTGTTAATTAATTGACATGAGACATTGGAGAGGTTGTCAGTCCTATTCTATAGTCTGTAAAAAAATTTTAATTTTATCATAACTTCTCAGAAATTACTCAAATGCATTTTTGGTGTGCTTCTGAGCACACGGGCAGCATAAACAATGAAGTTACATATGTTGCGGCGCTTGGAGGGGCGCTGTAATCCTGGCGGTCCTAGTGTAAAGCACCACGGACAGCGCCAATGCATCTATCGCTGTAGCTCAGTCAGAGCATGTGAGCAGAGTTGAAGCTGCCTGGAGCGAGGAGCGGGAGGATTTTGTATGTATGTGCCAAAATAGGTAAAAAAAAAATCATAATTTCTTCGTCTTTTGTGTAATAAAATATTTGTTAAAGAAAATGTATGCTTTACCACAGTATATGAATCACTATAAACCTGCAAAACTGCGCGGCTATAGGAATTGTCAAGATATTGTTGTCATAGGAACGAAAATCCTCGTGAGCGTTTTTTTTTTGGGCACACAGACGCTTCATCCCAGCGCTCCGCAGCGCCCTTCCAGCGCCTTTCTGCCAGAAAAAGGCGCTATGTGGACACAGGGCCTAAATCATATCACTCCAGTTCTGAGGTCTTTACACTGGCTTCCCTGTCTGTAAGAAAATCGACTTCAAAATACTGCTGTAAAGCACTGAGTGGTTTTGGGTTCAAATACATTTCTGAACTTCTGCTACACCATGAACTGTCCAGATCTCTCAGGCCTTCTATGACAGGTCTTATTTGTGTCCCCAGAGTCAAGACTAAACATGGAGAAGCAACATTTAGTTTTTATGCTCCACATGTCTGAAACAAACTCCTGGAAAACCACAGGTCTGCACTAACTCTCACTTCTTTTAAATCAAGACTGAAAACTTTTTTATTTGCTGCTGCTTTTAATTAAGTATGTATTCATTTCTTACACTGCACTGTAACTTTTATTATTCAAATATTTTTATTGATATTAACTGCACTGTAACTTATATTCTTGTATGTTATACCCATCGTAGTATATTTTAACATTTTATTTCCTATTCTCTAGTTCTTCAGTCAATTGTTTTTAAATATCCTTTTATGGTGTGTTTCTTTGCACATTATCTTAAAGCTTTTGATGCTTTAAGTTGCACACTTTGAATTGTCTTGTTGCTGAAATGTGCTATATAAATAAACTTGCTTTGCCTTGCATGGACCTTTGAGCCAGCATCCACCTTGCTGCTTACCAAAGTAGTCGGCTGACAGCAATTCATTGGGCCTTGATATCTGACAGCCTGCTTTTGTCATGTGGAAGTGGGTGTGGTTCCATCAAAAGGGGGTTAGAAATACAACAGATGGAAGAAAAGATGAAAACTATACAGAAAGGCCAGGGTGGTTTAAACCCTCTTGCTTTGAGGTGACAGTGCTAATCACCACTTAGCTGACTGGTACAGTTTCACCAGAGAACATCAATACTGTCTTTCTGGCTGCTGGAAAATGTAACAATCTAGGATGTTGTTCATTAGTTACTTGATGAAGGTCAAACAGACCAAGATGTCATAAATAAATAGATATTTCAGCAGTCAGCGAGACAGGGTGTGGCAATTTCCTCATGGTATATTGTGTTGCCTGCGGCCCAGGATTAATGTCTTAGCGAGGTAACTTCAGGGTTAACCCTGGGTTTTCGGTCTCACGAAGCCAGTTCAGTTCTTATCGGGGCAGATCACCATGGTAACTTACTCTGAAAGGCTATCCTGCTCAGGAGCAGGGTAAGTTCAGGGTTGAATCTGATCCTATAAAAAGCACCACCCACTGGCCAATCAGCTGTTCGGAAAAAAATGACTCCGCTGACAGAAATGCAGCCCAGTCATGACGGGAAGTTTAATTAATTTGATTGATTTTGATTTTAAAGTTTATTTTGAACATTAAAAAAGAAAAGAAAGCAACAATAGACAATGAAAAGATTGTTCAAAAAGGAGTGGAAAGAAGTCGAAATTTCATCCCACCCCTTCATAAGAACGAAACTGATCATTTGCGAACACTTAATAGCACCATTAATTAGTGCCAACATTTTTTTTTGTTGGAGGAAATGATCCCTGTTAAAGATAATGGGCCTAATTGACAGCTTTGCTGCTGGAAATGTGGAAAGTAGCCTATCATGTCTACACTTCATGGTGTTTGAGGGATTTTCCTTTTTGTTTTTTAAAGAGGGAGACTAGGTATATTTTTGCACAGCTGTTAATTTCTAACACAGCTCAATATCAGGATGATTTTATTCAGACTATCAATTTGGTGTTGATATGATTTAATTTGGCGTCAGCTTTAAGCTTTATTGTAGCATATATAACATTATGACAAAGAAGACCAATTTATCAGATGCAGTGATGTTAGACGATAATTGTAATACACGCAATTCATCTGCGCAGCATTGATTTCATGGGATTCAAGGGTGTGGTCAGTGTCAGATGTACAGGTACAGGTACTGTAGCTACTTGAACCAGTGATGAGTAATTTAACCTACACATAATTTTATTTGCTACCTTGTTTTGTCTTGATTTTTCCCTCTCTCCTCCTCTATTTCTTCTTTCCTGACCCGTTTTTTTCTTCTCTATTATGTGATTTCATTGATGTTTTGACAGAGGAATTTCTTTGATAAGCTTTTAGTGGCTTCTAACCTCTCCGGCACTTTTATTTTTGTAATCTTGGAAATTTTGTACTGTCTGTTTTTAACATTATGTGCAAATAAACTAATCTAAACTAAAACTAAACATTATTTATCCCGTTATGCATTGCCACACGTTTCCTCCTCCTGCAACTGCCGCGGTGTTGGCCTTTTCTGTAATGTTGCTTTTCTCCTCCTCATATTTTAATAGAATTAATCTCTGATCCTCACGAGAAATACTTTTTTTCCCCTTACATACGGCGCTCTGTGAGGACGCTCAGTGTCGCTCAGTGACGCTGCGCTTCTCTCATGATTGTGATTGGTCCGCTGCGTGC
This sequence comes from Epinephelus lanceolatus, assembly GCF_041903045.1. Lineage (NCBI taxonomy): Eukaryota > Metazoa > Chordata > Actinopteri > Perciformes > Serranidae > Epinephelus > Epinephelus lanceolatus. The sequence continues at coordinate 37,745,393 of NC_135756.1, read as the reverse complement.
GCGTTCACGGCTCTTGATAAAGCAACCCTGGGTTGAATTACCGAGTTGATATCCAGCGTTGTGATACCAATTATCCTGATTGCCATTGTTAGGGTTAGTCAACCCAGGATAGGTCTGGGTAACCCAGGAAAGGTTGATCTCGCTTCGTGATACAGGCCCCAGGTGTAGGTCTGCATGTTGTTGACAACAGTCAGGTGAATGGGAGTAAACTCACACGTCTCTGGCTGCAGGGGAGGAGCTGAGCTGCTCCTGTTGTCAGGGTGAAGGAGCCCACAGTAGACCAACCCCCAATCTCTCTAGCCTGTAACAGGAAACCAATGAATGGCGTTGAGGCTGGAGCCTGGAGCTGAACTGGAGGGAAAAAAACAGCTCAGTGTTTACAACCAGGAAAACCCTACTGCTAATGAAAAACAATATTACAGGACATTTAAGTCAGGATAGCATTTGGCAAATCACATTCCATTTCAGTATATTTCAGTACATCTTGAGATTATGGCTGCTTAGTCTAATTATTTTATCAGTCAATTTTAACACGGGTAGTGCCTAACTTAGTTTGTCTGCACACATTGCCCACACGGCAGTGACGCAGTCTTGGTTGAAAAGTATCCCTTTCAATAATACAATACAACAATATGATTATTAAAATAATTAGGTTCAACATCCCTTTAAATAACTGACGTTTTTTGTCTACTAAATGTCAAAACAAGCAGTAAAAATGTCCATTACAAATTGTCATAGCCAAGGGTGACATCTATAAAATGTTGTTTTGTCTTAAGAACGGTGGAGAAGCCAAAGGTGTTCAATATACAATAATATATAAAGCGATAAACGTCACATCATCAAATTGGAGTAGATGAAACTAGAGAATGCTTGCTTTTGCGCTGGATAAATTACGTAAAAGATTAACTTAATTATCGGTATTGTTGTTGATTTATTATCTATTATTAACCAAGCAATCCATCAGCTAATCATTTCTGCGCTGCTTAAAATAGTAATATGTCAAAGTGACCAATTTTTTTTTGCAAATTCTTTAACCAGGCTGTTTACAGATAGGCCCAAGGACACATAGAAAGCACTTTTCAGTGGGACTACTTTCTAAGAAATGTAGTTCCAATGCTGTTACCTGTGTGTTTCTCACTTTTATTTTATTGTGGTGGAGGCAAAGGCCTAAGAGACAGATATCTCGAAAGCTGGACAAATAAATTCAAAACTGCCTGCATGGAGTGGGGAAAAAATGTTTACGTAAAATTAAATATGTTTTTTAGTCATTTGGGTGGATAGTCATTTTTCCCTTACTGGTTTAAGTTGTGAATGTCACTACCCTGATGATAATAAATATAAATATAATAAATATATAATAGCTTTATTATATGAAGCCCAGGTTTAGACAAGCCTGATGCTTACCTTTCACCTCCTCTCCGATTCTGTAGCTGCTGTGGTCCGTTGTGACAGTGAAAGGTGCTGATTCTGTCTGTGGCCTCAGCCCAAAGTGGTGGGGTTGCATGTCTTCACAGCTGTCCATAACTTGACCTGAGCTGTAGCACAGAACCAGAGGAGCAATACGCACCAGCAGCAACACAATGTGGTGTATTGCAATGAAATCCATAAATGGAGCTGGTGAAAAAGAGAGACCAAATGTAATACAATGCTGCTCTTCAGCTGAGAGCTCAGGTGGAATCTGTGAGAGAAACAATGACTGAGGGGACTGGGGAAGGGAGGAGGAACATATGGAGTAATGGGAGCAGGCGCAGGTACACAGATGTACACCTGGTCTGTGTATTGCAATTAGTTCACTGCACCTAGTAACGGGGTAGGCAGGATGGTTGAAGGTTTGAAAGTCTGTGTGTGTGTGTGTGTGTGTGTGTGTGTGTGTGTGTGTACACATGCGTGTGCATGCACGTGTGCGTTTGTCCGTACCCATGGTGACTCCAGAAAGGTGGATGTGTGTGTTCTCTCTGATCATTACCTCCTCAATCAGCTTGCAGTGACCAAGTTTGACCAGCTTGGGGTTGTCGAAGGTGGAGGTGATCTGTCCTCCTGATCACACACAGTTCGTAAGTGCTGCATACATCAGTTTAACATTTACAGGAACCTCATACTAACACTATATGTGTGTGTGTGTGTGTGTGTGTGTGTGACCAGAGCGAGGCACTCAATGCTGGCAATGTCAGCGTGCTTGATGGCCATGACACCAGCCTAAACAAACAGCTGCTCTAGACAGTTATAGTTTAACAGTCTGTGAAGAAAGAAGCAAGTTCAGTCATCTCACAGGAACTTCCTTTATGTGCTGATATTGTCTGTTTGTGATAAACTGAAGGATGAAGTGCTCCTTTATGTGTTGAGAAAATTCTCCTCCTTAAGTTGAATAAACTCTTTGAAAACCCTCTTGGATCAGTTAGAAATTGGATCATCATAAAGCTGACAAGAAGTGACACATGAAAATAGATGAGATATAAAATAGATATTTTTGATCAGTGTATACACTGATCAAAAATATAAACGCAACACTTTTGTTTTTGCTCCCATTTTTATGAGCTGAACTCAAAGATCTAAAACATTTTCTATACACACAAAAGACCATTTCCCTCAAATATTGTTCATAAATCTGTCTAAATCTGTGTTAGTGAGCACTTCTCCTTTGCCGAGATAGTCCATCCCACCTCACAGGTGTGGCATATCAAGATGCTGATTAGACAGCATGAATATTGCACAGGTGTGCCTTAGGCTGGCCACAGTAAAAGGCCACTCTGAAATGTGCAGTTTTGCTTTATTGGGGGGGTCTGGGGGGGTCAGAAAACCAGTCAGTATCTGGTGTGACCACCATTTGCCTCACGCAGTGCAACACATCTCCTTCGCATAGAGTTGATCAGGTTGTTGATTGTGGCCTGTGGAATGTTGATCCACTCTTCAATGGCTGTGCGAAGTTGCTGGATATTGGCAGGAACTGGAACACGCTGTCGTATACGCCGATCCAGAGCATCCCAAACATGCTCAATGGGTGACATGTCGGGTGAATATGCTGGCCATGCAAGATGTTTTCAGCTTCCAGGAATTCTGTTCTGATCCTTGCAACATGGGGCCGTGCATTATCATGCTGCAACATGAAGTGATGGTCGTGGATGAATGGCACAACAGTGGGCCTCAGGATCTCGTCACGGTATCTCTGTGCATTCAAAATGCCATCAATAAAATGCACCTGTGTTCGTTGTCCATAACATACACCTGCCCATACTATAACCCCACCGCCACCATGGGCCACTCGATCCACAATGTTGACATCAGCAAACCGCTCACCCACACAACGCCACACACGCTGTCTGCCATCTGCGACGTGACGTGACTTTTATATCAGGTATGTGTTAGAATTGGGTGATCTTGTCCATATCCTATCATCCTATCGCCATCTAGTGAAATCGCCGATGAACGATGTCATCGCCCGGGGGGGGGGGGTCATTACGCGTTGCCGCTGAAACGTTCACTTATAGCCTCTCTTTGGCGTTTGAGCAGCTTTATAAAACTCTTGAACATGTAATGGCTCCTTAATTAGCAAGTTGACTTTACATAGACGGCATATCTTTTCAATTTCTCCTGACATTGTGTTGTTTGTTCACCGCTCCGCGACATGCGCGTTAAGGCCCGAACATACTAGGGCGGTACATACGCGGAACGGACTCCGCAGAGGTCCGCGCGGACTCAAAGCTGACGTCCGCAAGCCCTGTGTGCGCAAAGCTCAGAAGTTACGACCGCGCGGACTCCGCTCTGCGCACCAGTGACTGCTCGAGTGTATTTTTCACATCGCGGGGATTTTTCACGGACATTTTTACAGTAAACTACAACGCGGAAGTGCGCTCGACTATGAAAGCCCGAATGACTGCGGACATTCCTCGCGGAGTCCGCTCCGCTTATAGTACGCCCAGAGCCCTTGAATAGAGAGTCGCGTCTTCTCCATTCACTCTAATGGGCCATTTTTTCACAGCAATGGCGGATCGCGGAGCCTCTCAATAGTTCCCGGAAGTAAGCGGCACATGCTAGCAGCGCAATGGAGTTACAGCAGAAAAGACCGGCTATGATGTACTTTTAAGATGTCCAAAGACTCAAATTTTACATTATCAGCACAACTTATCTAAATTAGCATGTGTATTAAAGCTTGTTAGTGGATTATCTCCCATTAAATTAGTAGATTTATGTAATGTTAAAAGATAAGATAACAGATTAGGCTAGGACACTGTACATACTGTACACACCATACAGGTAATGCTAACCATGAACAGCCTGTTAGTTTTAAATTGTCTTCTCCTAAACCATTTTATCTAACACTGGGAAGTTAGAGTGCTTCCAGTCCTGATTTTTTTGCGAGCCAGTCTGAGTTAGATATTAGCTCAGTTAAATATGACATTGCTGCGTGATTGTTGAGTGGAGGAGGTGAAATGAAACAAAAACGGAACTTATGGTCTGTTTTTTTAGGTTTTGTGATTCTGTTGAGTATACCTGTCTATAATATGTTACAGCTCAGCTGATATTACATTGATATCGAAGAGTTATTCTAAATACCAAATGTATGTATATATTACTGTGTTATACATATGATCATGCTAAATATATATTCTATCACAGTATTAGATATGTAATCTTGTATATTTGTAACCTGCTGTAGGAGCACTGGGTGGTGGCGGAGCAGCAGGACCACCGTGTGAGAGAGGATGCTGCAGATAAGTGCTGAGTCGACCTTGGTGAGACTTAAAACTTAACAAGGTGTGTTTCAAGTAGTTACAGAGATAAGAATCATACTTAATATGTATTATACTGCATTTTATATTAATTATATAAGTAATTATATTGAATATATAATATATGATATACAGTGTTGGGCAAGTTACTTTGAAAATGTAATACATTGCATATTACCAGTTACCATCATTATAATATTATAATATTAATAGGCATCATAAAATAGAAGAGGGTCATGTTCTTTCATAGCGGCTAATTAAAGCACAGAGAGCTTTAATTGCAGTTCATTAACTTACAAATCCAGTAGTGGGCGATATTGCATAGTCTAATGAAGGCTCTCCTCTGGAGTGCAGATCTGACCGATTCACGCATTCACATACAGTGGTTATAACTTTGTATTAAAATCCCCTGCTTATATAAATAACAGTGTGATGATATTAAACAATTAAATAGCCTAGACCTTTTCAAATGAACAGATAACTATGGACACAGGGACGACCAGACACAGGATCAAAGTCTGATAACTTATGAGATAGGGATGAATATTTTAGAGCCAGTCATATGAAACACAGTAGGCAAATGCTGAGGTTAGCACAACAAAAGCAAATTGGCTTGCCAGTTAGTCACTATGACACCTGCTGGTTTCCAGTGTGCTGATCAGTTACAACAGCACCCAACACTGAAATATAAGTAAACATTTTAAGGAATTATACTGCAGTGATGCTGCGTGCCTCGTGTCAGGAGTGCTGCAGGATGAGGACCATTAATGTTACAATTCAGGAGTGGCAATAACAATGATGTTACAGGTCCAGGGGTGCATTGTGGTGCAGGGGCGCTCACAGCATGATGCACAAAGATGGTGGGAATTAAATCTGCTCTAAGCCTTGTCTTGCCCTTTTTGGTCTTGGAAACTGGTCTGCACCAAAATGTGCCTGCAATGACTTCCCACACACAACTCACTTTTGTCTACCCACAGACATATCCCATAGTGGTTGAATGCATACAGTATTCAGGAACACTTTATACTTACTGAACATGTATACACTCATTACATATCCATGAGACAACTTCAAACAAATGCAATTAAAATTGATGCCACTTGTCATACTTGTGCCTTATCTCACAAGGCAACGTCAGACCCAGGCATATATACATGTGCCTAACCATTTCTCCTCTTTCTTTTTTTTTTTCTCTTTCAGCACAAGAACAACAGGGGGATGCAATGGAGCCTGAACTCACCCCGCAATGAAACAACCCCCTTACCCTGAGTCTCAACTCCGTGGGTTTTGCAAGCCTTTCCCTGTTCCTTATTTTTAATAAACCAAACACTGAGCTTCCCAATAGTGTGGTCTTTGTTTGTGGAAATGTGCTAATGCAGTATTTGAGAATGATAACCTTACATATTTTTGTTGTTGTAGTCTGTAGTGAGTCTCAGGTTACTCCTGCTGACTTAAGCCAAAGAAAAATTCTCATCTCTGTGTCAATGAAGAAATTGTGCATGTGTACCTCTCTCTCTAAACGATTAGAACATCCCCACACAGCACCATGGTGGAGACTGTACGAGAGGACAACACAGAAGGAAAGGCACAGACAAACTGCTTGACATCCAAGTCATGTTTCTGAGTTTATTAAAAATTTATTTGTTATAGTAAGTAAGTACATAGTAAAAAGACAAAGATATATAAAATATACAGTACAGAAGGTGTGTCCAAAAGTTTGGACACACCTTCTCATTCAATGCGTTTTCTGTATTTTCATGACTATTTACATTGTAGATTCTCACTGAAGGCATCAAAACTATGAATGAACACATGTGAAGTTATGTACTTAACAAAAAAAGGTGAAATAACTGAAAACATGTTTTATATTCTAGTTTCTTCAAAATAGCCACCCTTTGCTCTGATTACTGCTTTGCACACTCTTGGCATTCTCTCCATGAGCTTCAAGAGGTAGTCACCTGAAATGGTTTTCCAACAGTCTTGAAGGAGTTCCCAGAGGTGTTTAGCACTTGTTGGCCCCTTTGCCTTCACTCTGCGGTCCAGCTCACCCCAAACCATCTCGATTGGGTTCAGGTCCGGTGACTGTGGAGGCCAGGTCATCTGCCGCAGCACTCCATCACTCTCCTTCTTGGTCAAATAGCCCTTACACAGCCTGGAGGTGTGTTTGGGGTCATTGTCCTGTTGAAAAATAAATGATCGTCCAACTAAATGCAAACCGGATGGGATGGCATGTCGCTGCAGGATGCTGAGGTAGCCATGCTGGTTCAGTGTGCCTTCAATTTTGAATAAATCCCCAACAGTGTCACCAGCAAAACACCCCCACACCATCACACCTCCTCCTCCATGCTTCACAGTGGGAACCAGTCATGTGGAATCCATCCGTTCACCTTTTCTGCGTCTCTCTGCGGTTGGAACCAAAGATCTCAAATTTGGACTCATCAGACCAAAGCACAGATTTCCACTGGTCTAATGTCGCGCAGTCTCCTCTTAACAGTTGTTCTAGAGATGGGTCTGCTGCTAGAACTCTGTGTGGCATTCATCTGGTCTCTGATCTGAGCTGCTGTTAACTTGCCATTTCTGAGGCTGGTGACTCGGATGAACTTATCCTCAGAAGCAGAGGTGACTCTTGGTCTTACTTTCCTGGGTCGGTCCTCATGTGTGCCAGTTTCGTTGTAGCGCTTGATGGTTTTTGCGACTCCACTTGGGGACACATTTAAAGTTTTTGCAATTTTCCGGACTGACTGACCTTCATTTCTTAAAGTAATGATGGCCACTCGTTTTTCTTTAGTTAGCTGATTGGTTCTTGCCATAATATGAATTTTAACAGTTGTCCAATAGGGCTGTCGGCTGTGTATTAACCTGACTTCTGCACAACACAACTGATGGTCCCAACCCCATTGATAAAGCAAGAAATTCCACTAATTAACCCTGATAAGGCACACCTGTGAAGTGGAAACCATTTCAGGTGACTACCTCTTGAAGCTCATCGAGAGAATGCCAAGAGTGTGCAAAGCAGTAATCAGAGCAAAGGGTGGCTATTTTGAAGAAACTAGAATATAAAACATGTTTTCAGTTATTTCACCTGTTTTTGTTAAGTACATAACTCCACATGTGTTCATTCATAGTTTTGATGCCTTCAGTGAGAATCTACAATGTAAATAGTCATGAAAATAAAGAAAACGCATTGAATGAGAAGGTGTGTCCAAACTTTTGGCCTGTACTGTATATGTCTATAAACTGCTGCTGCTGCTGCTGCTGCTGCTAGCCCAGTGACCCATTGTGCTGTCACTTGACAGTCATTGGTAGTCACCCGTCGGTCTCCTTCTGTCCCACTGAAAGTAATTAAGATAACATTAGTTATAAATCATTAGAATCATTACATTATCAATAAATGTTAGGATGTGATTACTCCTGACAACCATACAAGACTAAGGACAGAATTGAAAACATCATTTAATGTCATGAACTTTGGCACAGAAAAAGGCAGGGCTCAAAAACCCGGAAGAAAGGCTGACAGTGGCCCCAAGCAGGCTGCAGAACTCCTTCCAGAACTGTGAGATAAACTGAGGGCCACGGTCCGAAACAATGTCTTTGGGGAAACCATGAATCCGGAAAACATTAAACATCATGACCTCAGCCGTTTCCTTGGCTGAGGGAAGTTTGGGAAGAGCAATAAAATGTACCACCTTAGACAGCCTGTCATCTACCGTCAGAACCACAGTGTTACCGTTAGAGGGGGGTAGCCCCGTGACGAAGTCCATGGAGATGTGGGACCAGGGGCGTTGAGGAATGGGCAAGGGCCTGAGTTCTCCTGAGGGCTTCTGGTGAGAAACCTTATTTCTGGCACACACAGAGAAAGCATTGACATAATCAGTAACATCTTGAGCCATTTTAGGCCACCAAAAACGTTGTTGCACCACAAATAATGTCTTATTGATACCAGGGTGACAGACCTGATATCAATACCTGGTAAAAGATCAGTGGCACAGTCATAAGTACGATGAGGCGGTAGGGACTTGGCTCTAGTTTTACTAAAAACTTCAGCTAAGTCATGGTAACACTTTAACTAGGTCAGAGTTCATAGGGTCAGAAACAGCAGCATTGCTGGACTTGGGAAGACAGGAATCAGCACATTTGGGTCCCCAGGAGGTAACCCTCCCACAGTCCCAGTCAAAGTCAGGGTTGTGAGTTTTAAGCCAGGGGTGCCCTAAAATCACCTGATGAGCCACAGAGTCAAAAACATGGAAACTTAGCATCTCGGTGTGCAAGTCAGGGAAAATTAGCTTAACAGGCTGTGCACGGTGAGTTATCCTGCCCAAGGGGGTGCCATCTACGGCCTTAACCTCAAGGAGGCGTTGAAGAGCGAATTTTCTGAGCCCCAGTCTCCTGACGAGAGAAGAGTTCATGAGGTTAGCGTCAGCACCAGAGTCAATGAACACGGAGACCAGAAGTGAATTAGAGTCAGAGACAATTTTGACCTGAAGCTGGAATTGGGCAGGATTACCGATGACAAGGCTTCTACTCACCATAAGCTGTTTCTTAGTCTGTGCACCAGCTCCCTTGACATGACAAGCATTTACTAAGTGTCCCAGCTGTCCGCAGTAGTAGCACCTCCCATCCCTTTGTCGGCGGAGGCGCTCCTCCACGGGGAGGTGGGTCCGACCCAGCTGCATGGGTTCCTCCGTAGGGTGGTTGATGGGAACCAGGCTGGCTGCCGGTGGGCGGACGTGGTTCGGCCGATCCTGGGAGTCACTCCTCCATGCGTGACGATGAACGGGCCCAAGGTCGTCCCCACTCCTGGTCCCGCTCGGTGACTCTCTTGTCAATCTTGACGGCCATGGTGATGAGTGAATTTAAATCCTCTGGTAGATCTATGGAAATCAGCTGGTCTTTCACAGATTCAGAAAGTCCTTGGAAAAATGCATCAGTCAAAGCCGCTGGGTTCCACTCGCTTTCAGCGGCGAGGGTGCGGAAGTCAATAGCATAATCAGAAACCTTGCGTTTACCTTGCCTCAACTTAAGCAAAGACCTGGTGGCTTCCCTGCCCGGCGAGGTGTGCTGGAAGACCTGCTCGAGGGCTCGAGTGAACCTGGCGAGGGTGGAGCAGGCTGTGGACCTGCGGCTCCACTCAGCGGTGGCCCACGCCTCTGCCTGCCCCGTGAGGTGGGAGATGATGAAAGCCGAAGCTTGCAATTCAAAATGCAGTTCACATTGAGTCAGAAAGGGTCTCACGTCACCTGATTCCCCGGAGAATTGTTCCGGACGGGAGAGCTGCAGGCAGGGTGAGGCGGCGCTGGCCAGTGGCTGTGAGTCCGTGGATAACCCCGGAAGAGCGGCCGGGTTAGACGGCGCCGCCGCAGGAGCTTCTCGTGGCAGGTGAGTGAGTAATTCATTAATCTGTGAGCCCAACGATGTCATCATTGAGTCCTGGCGAACCGCCAGTTCTCTAAGATCAGTGCACAGGGACGTGAGCTGCTCTTGCTGTTGAGCCAGCTTGTGTCCCTGTACACAAAGGGCTTGGCGAACCGGGTCCGAGTCAGCTGAGTCCATTCTGGCCAGTTCGTTCTGTCATGAACTTTGGCACAGAAAAAGGCAGGGCTTAAATGCACGACTCAGACCGGTTTCACACAGTAAAACAAGATTTATTCCAGGCAGCGGTCAATACACAAGGAAGCAGTACAAACCAGGCAGAGGTATCCAAGACGTGAGGCAAAAAGGCAAGGTCAAAAAACAGGCAAGGATCAAACACACTATGACTATGACTATGACTATGACTGAGAGAAACGCTGGAATGTGAGCAGAGAGCATCGACGAACTGGCAACGAGACAAGACACACAAGGGAATATATGCAGGGCTGATGGGGAGTGATTAAACACAGGTGCGGGAGACACAATCAGGGATCAGGTGCACACAGACGGGGAGGGGGCAGGGCAGACAGGAACCTGGAACAGAGACAGCGGTGAGTGATCACAAAATAAAACAGGAAGACAAGACATGAAACATGAGGGAGAAAATAAAATACTTCACAAACAGTGGAACATGACATTTAAAGCAATAAAAGCAACACACTGTTTCACCAAGGTAAGGAAAGACTAACATATTTAAACAAGGCAGACAACAATATATGTTATATGCACATTACACATAGTTATACTGTGTAATAATACATTTCTATCATAATTATGCTATGTCATTAATATACTTATACTGGCCCATATATAAATACATATCCTTATCCACATCCCTTATATTTAAACTGTGCACTGTGTACATACTGTGTAATATTCCTGTGTGCAATATTTTGCCACTTCCCGGGGGATATCTATACATTCCTATATTTTTACAGTAAAAATACTACACATCATGTGTATTAAGTTGCTGTAACGTGAATTTCCAAGGTTGGGATTAATAGAGTCTTACCTAACTGTAGTAAACTAACACTAATCCTCAAATATTAGCACATTTTACTTTAAAAAACAACATAAAGATGTAACTGTTTATGGCGTGTTACACATATAAATCAATGTAGTTATTGACAGCTACTTACCAAAACTCGGAGTTCTGTCTCTCAGTATTATGTATTTAAATGGCCTGCCAGTAATCTGGGATTGCATCGTCATATAAAAAAGACATCGTGAAACAACCCTTCTATCGCAGATGGGCGATCCGATCACCCATCGGCACAACCCTAGTATGTGTGGAAGGGCTGAGCCCCGCCCTAGGTGAAACACAAACACGAAGAACAGAGGGCAAAAGCAGAGTGCCGGTAAATGACACCAAAACATAGTAGCATAATTTTTCTCTTCATTAGGCTTAGGCACTGTGCTAAAAACACTTCTAATGGTAGCAAACATTTCACTGCATGATACATACCTTTACTTTTAATACTTACCAAAGGTGTTTACTGCAGGAATGTTACATGTCATGGAGTACTTTTACAGTAGTTTCACTTTAGTAAAAGATCTGAGAACTATTTCCACCACTGGATTTATGGGGTGTAGTGTAGCTCTGTGTGTGTCTGTGTACCTAGTGATGAAGCGTTCCATGTTTCAGGATTCGGTCTACTTTCTCCTTCATCTCTTCTTTCTCTGCAACCTTCACTGTCAAGTCATCACGATCCCAGAAGCAAAAGATCTAAAATACACACGCACACCATGTAAACCCTGATGGATCACTTAACAATATCTGTATAATAATGGACAGTAAGAATCAGACCAGTACGATGTGATTATAAAAGGATTATCGATGCATCTTGGTTGCATTAACATTCTGACTTATTTTTCTCACTATGTTACCACCTGCTACTTTTAAAAATAGCTTTTTTGCAGTGATCCATATTTTTTTCTCATGCTGTGGAAGACATCCTGCCTCGTTCCTGTGCCAAAGACGCCGTGTCCCAGTGGCTCCAAGGACTACAGACCTGTGGCATTGGCCTCCCACATCATGAAGACCCTGGAGAGACCCGTCCTGAAGCAGCTCCGGCCCATGGTCAAGCCACTCTTGGACCCCCTCCAGTTCCCATATCAGCCCCGACTTTAAGTGGAGGATGCCATCACCTACCTGCTCAACTGCATCTACGCCCACCTGGACAAGCCGGTGAGCATTGTGAGGGTCATGTTTTTTGACTTCTCCAGTGCATTCAACACCATCCGTCCAGCTCTACTGGGTGACAAGCTGACAGCAATGCAGGTGGATGCCCCCCTGGTGTCCTGGATTGTAGACAACTTGACTGGCAGACCACAGTACGTGCTCTTGAAACGCTGTGTGTCAGACAGAGTGATCAGCAATACCGGGGCCCTGCAGGGGACTGTCCTCTCTCTCTCTTCCTCTTCACCCTCTACACCACAGAAACCTGCCATCTTCATAAGTTTTCTGATGACTCTGCCACAGTTGGATGTATCAGCAAGGGTGATGAGGATGAGTAGAGGGCTGCTGTGGATAACTTTGTCACATGGTGTGAGCAGAACCATCTGCAGCTCAACGTGGAAATAAGCCAGTGGCAAGAATTTTGGTCACAGTATGAAACGGCCATACACGAAAATGATGCACTGTGCAAGAAAGAGAAATTCACTTACTTGAAATCTTACTTGACTGGAGCAGCAGCGAGAGCTGTAGCAGGACTTACTATGAGTGATAGTAATTATGATGCAGCTATAGAAATGCTCCAGAAGCGCTTTGGAAGGAAGGACATTGTAGTCAGTGCGCACATGTCCAAACTGCTGAACCTCACTCCCGTGAGGAAATCTTCAGATGTGACAGCTCTCATGAATCTGTACGACGAATGTGAAATACAGATCCGCAGTCTTGAATCCTTAGGAGTGCATAGTGACACATATGGCTGCCTGCTCTGCCCAGTATTAATGCAGTTACTACCAGAGAACATTGCATTAGCTTACACAAGCAAATCAGACTCCAATGGTGAATGGAAGGTGCAGGACCTTATTCAATTCCTGGAAAAAGAAGTGCAAGGCAGAGAGAGGGCACTTCAGCTCACCAGACCAGGAAACACTCAGAAAGAAATCCCGCCAAGTAACAGATTCTTCACCAAGCCAACATCCTTCAGCAAAAACAGACACAAAAAATGGAATACACCTTCAGCAGCTGCACTGCACACAGCAAGTATTGTTCCTCAGACTGGTGTATATTATGACAGTGCTAGCCATAAACCAGAAAACTGTCCAGACAGTTCAGTGGCTGCACGTAAAGAGACGTTGAGAAAACTAAGGAGGTGTTACATGTGCTTAGGCCCAAAACACATAGCCAAATTTTGCAGAGTCAAGAATATTTCATGCGCCTTTTGCAGTCGCAGGCATCACCAGTCAGTTTGTGAGCAAGGTGAAGCAAAGACAGACACAAACAGTGATGGTACAGACAGCAGTGCAAATAAAGGCAGCACAGGCACTTTGGTAGGCTCAGTGACCAGCACAGTAAACATAAAGGCTAATGTGCAGAACACAGTACTGCTCCAGACAGCCAAAGCATGGACAGACGGCCCAGCAGGTAGAAAATTAGTGCGCTGTCTGTTAGATGGAGGCAGTCAGAGAAGCTTCATTCACGAGGCTGTAGCGAGGGCACTACAGTTACCAGTGGTAAGGCAAGAGACATTGAAGCTACACACCTTTGGCTCTAATGAGCCTGTAACAGCAAAGCAAAACATAGTGAGAGTATCACTAAGAAATGTGTGGAGTGAACAGCCAAAAGTCGAGATTGAAGCAGTAGAAACTGCTCAAGTGTGCACCGCTGTAATCAGGGTGCCTGGGTTACCCATCCAAGAAGAGTTTAAGAAAAGGGGCCTACAGCTTGCTGATCTTCCTCTAGAGTGCGCTCATGATCCAGAATTGTCAGTATTGATAGGTTCAGATTTTTACTGGCAAGTAGTCTCAGGCAAGGTAGAGAGAATAACAGAAACCCTTGTAGCCATAGAAAACAGCTTTGGGTGGGCTTTGCAAGGGCCAGTCTCATCATCCAGTGTAACAGACGCCACTTGCCTGCACATCAGTCTGAGTGAGGAAACCCAAATCTCAAAACAGCTGCATGCCTTCTGGGAGGTAGAGTCTCTGGGCATTGTCAGTGAGCCAGCAGAGAGCCCAGAAGAAGCAGAGGCTCTTTGAGCAGACCACCACATTCAAAAATGGCCGCTACCAAGTGGCGTTACCATGGTGACAGGACAGGTCGGCTCTTCCAGACAACTTTCGAGTTGCAAAAAAACGATTGGATAGCCTTAAGAGGAAACTTAAAGTGGATGCAACTTTATACACAAGGTACAACGATGTCATAAAGGATTATCTCGAGCAAGGCATCTGTGAAGATGCATCAAATGACATACCAGCAGCAGAACAACCAGAGACTGTCAAGTATCACATGCCACATCATGCGGTTCTACGAGAAAATAAGGTAACTACTAAATTAAGATTAGTATTCGATGCATCATCACATGAGGAAGGCTGGCCATCCCTAAATGACAGCTTATACACCGGACCGAACCTTAACCCAAATCTGCTAGATGTGCTTATCAAATTCAGACTGCATCAGATAGCCTTCACTGCAGATATAACCAGAACATTTCTACAGATCGCTCTGGCAGAGAAAGATAAAGATGCTGTCAGATTCTTGTGGCTACATGGACCTCCAACCAAAGACTGTGAAAACGAGCTGCGCATCATGAGAATGAACAGAGTGGTGTTTGGAGTTTCACCCAGTCCGTTCCTCTTAGCTGCAACAATAAGGAAACACATCAAGATGTATGAAACAGAGCAGCCCAAGACAGTGTGGGCACTGAGAGAGTCCCTCTATGTGGATGATTTTATCTCCAGCTCAGCTAATATGAACAAGGACTTTTCAGTCACCACAACAGCAAAGGAAATTCTGTCCCATGCTGGAATGGATTTGTGTAAATGGGTGACAAACTCACCGGAGCTGAGAGCCAAGTGGATAGAAAGTGGACTGGAACATACAACCAAGACAGACAAAGGTGGAAATGTGCTCAAAGTGTTGGGTTTAGTGTGGAGACCAGAGAGCGATGACTTTGTGTTTGATCTGAAAGGACTGTTGGAAATGTTGAAAGGCAAAGAAAACACAAAGAGAAGTGTGCTGCAAACATCATCTCGTATTTTTCATCCCATAGGTTTCCTAACTCCCTTCACCATAAGAGTAAAATGTCTGCTTCAAGAATTGTGGGAAAGGGGAATCAGTTGGGATGAGCAACTCCCACCAGACTTGACTGAAAAATGGGACCAGTGGTGTGCAGAGCTGCTGAAGCTCCACCTGGTGGCCATTCCGAGATGGTACAAAATTGACATCCAGCCAGTCTCAGAGACAATCAAACTGCATGTTTACTGTGATGCTAGTGAGAAGGCATACAGCACTGTGGCCTATCTGCAAGGACAAAATGAGGAAGGAGAAGTTGTGATGAGCTTTGTTGCATCCAAGTCAAAGGTGGCTCCATTAAAGAAAATGACATTGCCACGTTTAGAGCTGATGGGTGCACTGATCGGTGCAAGGCTTGGGAACAATCTTCTCAAGCCACTGAACATGGAAACCAGTCAGCTTAACATGTGGACAGATTCAATGATTGCCCTTCACTGGATATGCAGCACAGCACAAAGGTGGAAGCCATTTCTGGCAAACAAGAGTGACTGAAATACAAGGTCTGACAGGTGGTCTCACTGCTGCGGCAAAATAAATCCTGCAGATTTGCCAACCAGAGGCCAGAGTGTCGAAACACTCATTCAGAGTCAGCTGTGGTGGAGCGGACAACTCCACTGTCATCTCCTGGTGAGGTAGAGAGTTTTGATGGAGACTGTGTTGTTCATGACATAAACTCTGAGCTTAGGTCTACATTTCAGACTGTAGTGCAGTTTACCAGCACTGAACAAGCTGACCCACTGTTAGACTTAGAAAAGTATAGCAGGTTGAAAACAGTGCTAAGGATAACTGCTTGGGTGAAAAAGTTCATCATTAATGCCAGATTTAGTCAGAAAACTTAGGGAGAGCTAACTGCACAGGAGCTCACTGCAGCAGAAATGTACTGGGTGAGGGTAGCAGTTTCAGCCAAGAAGTTAGTGCATTGAAAGCTGGACAAGATGTTAGCAGAGTGTCAAAACTTAGGGACTTGAAACCATTCTTAGATGAAAACAGCCTTATTTGTGTAGAGGAAGGCTACAGCACTCCGATCTTAGCTTCAGGGAGCAACACCCATGGGTGCTACCTACAAAACACAAGTACTCTGAGTTACTGGTTCAGTACTGCCATGAGACAGTGATGCATTCTGGGGTTAGAGATACTCTAGAGCAGATGAGGGAAAAATACTGGGTACTGAAGGGGAGACAGTTAGTGAAGAAAACGGTTTCACGTTGCTACGTATGTTTGAAACTGAAGGTGAAACCAGCACAGCAAGTCACAGCTCCCCTACCCAGAGACCGAGTTACTGAGTCCCCACCATTTGAGATTACTGGCGTAGATTTTGCAGGGCCATTATATGTCAAGACTAGTGGTCAGTCCAAGGCATATATTGATCATTTCACTTATGCTGTCACAAGGGCAGTGCATTTAGAGCTTGTGACAGATCTAACTACAGAGAGGTTTCTACTGGCCTTAAAGAGGTTTATTGCAAGGCGAGGACTGTGTAAAGTTATTCACTCAGATAATGCCAAAACTTTCAAAAGAGCAGATAAAGATCTGAGAGAACTGTGGAAGTCAATCGGGGGATCAGAGCTCACCGAATTCTTCACCAATAAAGGGATCACCTGGAAGTTTATTGCCAAGCGAGCTGCATGGTGGGGTGGCTTCTGGGAGAGACTAGTGAGATCTGTAAAGGCATGTTTAAAACGGGTGCTAGGGAAGGCATCACTGTGCTTCGAGGAGCTGATGAAAATGCTTGCAGAAATAGAGGCTGTGTTGAACTCCAGACCTCTTTCGTATGTGGACAGTGAATCAACAGAGCTGCAGCCACTCACACCCTCTCACTTCCTGGTTGGGAAAAGATTAACCTCCCTACCACCAAGGACTCTGATTCCACTCTGTCAGGCGACCAATGTGAGCAGAGAGGACATGGGCCGGCGGTGGAAATACCGGCAGAGACTCTTAACTAGCTTTTGGAATAGCTGGAGGAAGGATTACTTGAGGGACTTGAGATCAGCTCACGAGTGTAAGACCCCTATACCCACTGTGCTGAAGGTTGGAGATGTCGTACTGATTGGAGAGGACAAATTGCCCAAACAGACATGGAAAATGGGCAGAATAACTGAACTGTTTCCAGGCAGAGATGGACTTGTTCGTTCCTGTGCTGTTCGCACATCTGCGGGCAGTTTGTTGAGGAGACCTGTCCAATTGATATATCCTTTAGAGATTGTTTAAAGTAATGGACTGAGTATTAATGAACATTTGTTCATCGGGCGGGAGTGTTAAGAAATGTTAAGTTAAATAAATAAGTAAATTCATGGTCAGTTAAAAGGGCAAAGTATGTACAGTTGAAAATGTTGCTATTTACAATATTTACATGTCACAAGGAACGAGAAATGGTTATTGTCGTATTTAACCAGAGATTTAATTTCTTTGAAAGCTTTGAGTTGAACTACTTTAAATGCTTTTATTTTGAAAGTTCAGAGAGGAAGTAGTGGCATAACGTGCCAAAATGTCAGTTAAAGGTCTACTGTTTTATCCTCCTGTTAATATTTGTAAGAAGCAGCTAATCCGCTAATAAAAGCTGACTATGGCAGTTTCTGCGCTTTCCTCCTTGAAAGAAGCTCCCACTACACAACAGGGATAATTGTTTTCACACATCATCAGTCAGGTTGGTTTCTGAATAGCACCATGACACCGGTGACCCCTGTTTCCATCCAGGGGGTCAGTGTGGATATTGTAGAGGACTATATGTACCTGGGGGTACACACTGACAATAAACTGGATTGGGCTAAGAACACTAACGCTCTCTATATGAAGGGCCAGAGCTGTCTCTATTTTTGGAGGCGACTGAGGTCCTTCAACATCTGCTGGACTATGCTCAGGATTTTCTATGAGTCTGTGGTGGCCAGTACTATCCTCTGTGCTGTTGTGTGCTGGGGCAGCAGGCTGAGGGTGGCGGACACCAACAGACTCAACAAATTGATCTGCAAGGCCAGTGACGTCGTGGGAATGGAGTGTGATTCTCTGACTGTGGTGTCAGAGAGGAGGATGCTGTCTAAGCTACGAACTATCTTGGACAATGTCTCACACCCACTCCACCATGTGCTTGCCAGGTGCAAGAGTTCTTTCACTGGGAGACTCACACCACCAAGATGTACCACTGAGTGCCACAGAAAATCATTTCTGCCTGTGGCCACCAAACTGTACAACTCCTCCCTCTGAGTGGCCCTTAGACTTTTTCACTGTCAACATGTGCAATAATTTAACTTGTGCAATAACCTTATTTTACCTTTACTGTATATATTCTGTTTATTATCTATTTTTATGCCGCTGTATCTGTGTATATTTGATTTAGGTTACTATATATATTTTTGTAAATAATCTTGGTTAGGTCACTTTATATATATTTTTTGTAAATAATCTTGTTTAGGTTACTATATTAATTTTTGTAAATAATCTTGTTAGATTTTCTTATATTATCACTTCAAATTGCCCTATACGATATATCTTTCTACTCTTGTAAGGAGCACCTGCAACGCCAACAATTTCCCTCCAGGATCAATAAAGTATTTCTGATTCTGATTCTGATGCTCTTGCCTGATTCCTTTCAGAGCCCCACTGACTATGTGATGAAACACAACACAATACGACATATGAGAGAAAATCACTGCGTGCACATATAACTGTGATGCCTTAATTGGTATATGGTGTCTTATTAGTTTGAAGCAATTTAGATTAATTTTTATTGTTTTTGATATCTTTTTGACATGTTTGTCAAATTTGAGTCTGGAGTCCAGAATTACACCCAAAAATTTAAAATCATTTACCATCTCAATTTCCTCTCCCTGCATTGTTACTCTTGAGGCAGGTCGTTAATGTAAAGACTGAAGAGCAACGGCCCCAGGATTGAGCCCTGAGGAATGCCCATTTTATTTTGTTGAGGGGCAGACTTTTTTAAGTCAATCTTCACAAATTGCTTTCTCTATTGTAGATAGGAAGCAAACCAACTAAAAGCTTGTTTGGAGAAATTAAATTTAGACAACTTAGATAGAAGGATGTCGTGGTTGTCAGTGTCAAACGCTTTCTTTAGGTCAAGAAACACTGCCCCCAAGACATTACCCCCATCCATAGAACACTTCAGATTTTCAACAAAAAAGCAAGTTGCTGCTTCTGTGGAGTGTTTATGTCTAAACCCAAACTGCTCAGAATATAAAGTTGGTTTGACTGTAGATAATCAATTAGTTGTTCTGTCACAACTTTTTCCAAAACCTTTGACATAGCAGGAAGAATAGAGATTGGATGATAATTGCATAGCTGGTCAGTGTCCCCTGATTTAAAAATGGGAGTAACAACAGCTTTTTTCCATTGATCTGGAAACCTACCTGATGTTAAAGAAAGATTTATTAAACGAGTAAATGGTTTTATGATAGAGGAGCTGTGCTGCTTAATAAAAGCAGTGTCCAAGTTAAACATATCTTGGGCTTTTGAGCTTGTTAAGGCCGCTACAAGGAACTTTTAACTGGATATGCAAAAGTCTCTCGTTTCTGCTGATGTCTGTGCGTGACCTACAACAGCATGCGGGGACGAGGAGAGCAGGGGCCGCGGGGCTGGAACACCTCATCCGGGCCGACGACAGGTGCCAGCCAGGCGTCGACAGGGTCCAGCGAGTGCCGAGAAATAAAGAGGCGAGGGACCGCTCCATACTCAGTCCAAGAAGCCGTCCAAGTGCTCGCCAAACAGGCCTTCAGCCTTACCAGCTGACCGCTGCGTTTACCACGGTGGCGGTGGCGCTTATGCCGGAGAGGTGGAGCTGGGGTGCGGCAGAGATGAGCTGGGATCCCCGATAGGAGCGGGGGCAAAGCTTTCCTGTCTTGTTGTTTCATTCATCCCCAAAACAAACACATGTGCGAGCCAGGTAATTGTCTTTACGACAATACGTGCTAGAGCTCATGGGAAATGTAGGCTTCATTCCGGCAAAACACTACCGCTTTTGTCCACAGGGTTGCCAAAATCAACTCAAAATGAAAGTTCCTTGTAGGGGCTTTAATTTCTCTAATTGATTTTAGTTTCATCAACCTCTCTGATGTAAAATGAATCAGGTAAATCTTCCATTACAAAGTTATTTCATATTACAGGATCAAAATTTTGAGCAAGCTCCTCTGCTGACTGAATAAAGAAATTATTAAACTCAGTTGCAATAAGTATCTGTAGTAGGTTGTCCACTGATTTTCAGCTCTCTTATCTTATTATGCTTGGGTTCTTTATTTGTTAGTTTATTTAAATGTTTCCAAAGGGATGCAGAATTACCCTTGGCCTCCTCTATTAGTTGAGAGAAATAGAAAGCCTTTGCCTTTCTTAAAACCATTGTCACTTTATTTCTGAGTCCTTTGAAGATAAGAAAATCAGTGGACAATCCACTTGACAAAGCTGTTTTAGAGCAAGATCTCTTTTTTTCATAAGTAAGAAGTTCAACCAGGATAGGTTATCAATTTATAAGGTTATCAGTCAATGTATTGCAACACATATTGACATCATCCATTTGCAGAGTATTGTCCCAATTAATTTCTCTAATATCCTTCTCCAGCTGTCTTGTTTTAGTCTTTGAGATTCCCATTTTTGTTTTTTTCTGGTACTTTAGAGGGATATCTGCAGCCAGTTTTTTTCCTTACAAAAAGTTTCCTTAAAACCAAGGTCATGTTATGGTCAGATAATTTTGTTATCTGTTCCTATTAGTGAAAATGAGATCAATCAAGGTTTTACTATTTCTAGTTATTCTTGTAGGAGAATTGACCATTTGTTGAAAGTTGTATTTAGACATGATCGTTTTCAATTTCTGTTTACTTTTCTTATCCATCCAATTAATGTTATAGTCCCCATATATAATAGTCTCAGTATTGTAATGAAGAATTTTCATTAAATCTTGCAAATCATTGTAAAAAGAAACATTGTGTGATGGGGGGTTATACAAAACCACAATACTGAAATTAGATTGAGGATAAATCTAAATTCAGAGCAAGACATTCAAGAGAGGAGTTCTGATATAAATCAAAACACCCCCTCCCTTGCCAGAAGATCTGTCCTTCCTGTAGCAAATAGTGATGTTACAGCTGATACTGCAGTCCCGAGGCCTGTGTCGAGCAAAGGGGGTGTGTCCAAATGAAGCCCGTGTCGAAGCCCGTATCGTTTTTCAGGATATCACGTGACTGCCTCGTTGTGTGATTCGAGTCGGGAAATACATGAAGTGTTTTGTGTGATCCCAGGTGATTCTGAAGATCATTAAGTGCAGAGGATTGAGTGACCCAGTCACACAAGCACTCTAACCTTTTGTGGACACACACACACACACACACACACACACACACATATATATGTATATATACATATATATGTGTGTGTGTATGCACTTTATTGATATACCACGTTCAAGATAGATTCATTTCATCTGGCTTTACAATACCTCATAGGGGGATTCTGACGTAATCATCATCATTAAGCATCATTATGTGTATGCCAGATCCACTGACATGTAGCCCACATGTAATATCACAGTAGGACAGCTGTACATCAAATGACCAGCAGATGTCAGTACTCCTAAGTGAGCTGTTAAACAGGGCTTCGTGTGATCGGCCTTTAGGCGAAGCAATCCGCCAGAAAGATTCGACACATTCACGGGGCTTCATCACACCATCACTAGTAGCAAACATAACCAGGGATATTTATCATGTTTGTAGGAATATTATTATGAAGCCAAGTTTCGCTCAGACAGAGATAGTCCACATTTGACAGTAATGTATGAATCTGATCTCCTTTTGCAATGATGCTTCTTATATGAAGATGTCCACCTAAAATCCCCTTCGGTTTGGACTGTGAGTCCCATATCACTTTGGCGTGATTTACTGTCTGGAAAAAAAGGTATTGTTTTTGTTTTCGCGCTGCTCGAGAGTCAGGGGGCTTAACACCCACCTTACCTCATCGCGGCTTGGTTGGACTTCCATCCCCTGCATGCATGAGAGACAGCACCACTCTTAGCACTTTCAAGGGGAAGCTGAAAGCATGGTTACTAGAAAATCAAACATGCGACCACCTGTAACCTGTAATGCAATGCAATTGTTGGGTCATCGTCAGAGTTTCTTTCTTTTTCCGTTACATGTATACAAAAATTACACAATACTTTTGTGTATGATTTTTTCTCATCAGTAGTGTTTACATAATACATTTATGTATCACATTTAGTGCAATAATTACACGCTTCTGCATGTGCAACTGAGTGTACTGGGCCTCGTGCAATACAAACTGGCACTTTAAACTGATGTGCACTTTAGGGCTTTGTGCAATTTCATCTGGCACCTTAGGGCATTGTGCAATTTCATCTGGCACTCATGCACTTTAGCACTTGACACTTTACCCAGCACCTATGCACTTTACTCTTCAAAACGAAACTAGCTCTAGCTCTCCACCCACAGTCAATCTGTATTGCAATTTATCTGTCTGTCTGTATATTATGGTTTGTGTTTTTCAATGTGTTTTTCACTGTTAGTGCTTGTTTTATTGCTACTGCTCCTTTTTTCTTACTGTAAAATGTTGTACTGTCTTAATTTGTTTTTATGTTAATGGGACTACGGATGGAAATTAGCGTCAAGCTACAATCCGGCATCTTTACATGTTTTAACATGTTCATCAATGTGCACTGTCCCATTCAAATAAACAAATAAATAAATAAATGTCCCTCACGCCAGGCCTAGGCAACACCTGTATGCCTTCTGACCTACCTGCCACACCGCAGTCCATGCAGAGCGTGGCGCAGTCCGCCAGGAGTCCACGCCGAACACCGTCCGACAGCTCCACCAACTGAGGACCCAGGCAAAGCACCGCACCATCCCACACCGCATCGCCGTGGAGAGCCAGTCCCGAGACACCCCCATCCAGGTCAGACACCGCACAACCTCGCTCGGCGCCACTGACCGGAGGCCCGGCCAACTCGGCAGGAGGTGCGTGTCTGTTATGTAGGCCTAGTTGCTGGTAGTTTGTTGGATCACAGGCGGTCCCGGATTAAATTGTATATCACCAGCAAGTAGTATCAGGAAGAATATTATTTTTGCTGCATGCCATTTATCATGTTGATTGGAAGATTTGACAGTTTTAGTTTGTCCATTTTGTGGTTTCGTAATGTTTCGTATACAGATTGAGTACACGACAGTTTGTCCATGTCCAAAAAAGTTCAGTTTAGTGCTTTCAGAAGAAAGTCCTGCCATCCTGTCGTTTAGGAATTGATTTAAGCTTATTCCTGAATGAAGGCGATAGCTGATTGGAACAAGTAGCCTAGTAGCCAACAACACAGCAGCGGCATGCAAACTTTTCCTCTGTTTGTGTGTTGGCAATCCAGGCCTGTCATTCCTTGTCGGATTTATATGACCGTATGACACGTCTGATCTGAAAGCGCTTCATTGCAACAGTACGGAAAACGAGACTTTGCTGGTTCAAATGACTTTAGGCTACAACGGGCTTGCACAGACTTTTTTCCCAACACAAATCAACAGTGGAAACAGAAATGCCATTGCAAAGTACTTGATTTTTACAACACAAAATGCTTAATCAGAGGGATTTATCCCTAAAAGGTCGAACTCTATTAGCAAAAGCTGAAGGCTTATCTCGTATTGCATATACAGCCATTCCTTTATATGTTAGTAAGCAGCTCTGCACGTCCGTCGATAAAATACTTTTTAATTTTCTATGGAAAAATAAGACGCATTATGTCAAAAAATCTGTTATTATGAATACGTATGATTCTGGTGGCCTAAATTTTCTCGATTTTACCACACTTGATAATACATTTAAAATTAATTGGATTAAACAATTTCTAAATAACCCCACGTCAATATGGAACTTCATACCGAACTATATTTTCTCAATGCTTGGAGGGCTTCAATATGTTCTTGTGTGTGACTACAAAATAGAAACGCTTCCGCAAAATATATCTAAATTCCATAAGCAAATGCTTTTAGCATGGTCACTAATCTATAAACATAATTTCTCACCACATAGGTGTTATATCTGTAATAATGGTCACATTACTTTTAAAAACAAATCTTTATCCGTTAAAACATGGTTTGAAAATGACATAATCCTAGTGACCCAGCTTCTCAATGGTAATGGAAATTTACTTAATTATTCAGAATTCCTTCAGACCTTCCATATTCCTGTGACTTCTAGAGAATTCAGTATAGTAATGGATGCCATTCCCTCTGCCATTTTAACGCTATTAAAAGGGACTAAACTGCCCACTCGTTTACTGTTGAACCCAAAAAACACTGCAGTGGGAGAGATGTGTTTCTCTAGTAAGGTTAAAAACAACAACCGTGTTATTCGATCTCTTTTTCAGAAAGACATAACTACTGTTCCTGCTGCTGTTCATTACTGGGCAGGGTTTGTCCCTGATTTGGAATGGCGTAACATCTGGAGTCTACCCTATAAATATCTGCTCACTAATAAAGTGAGAGAAGTGACCTTTAAGCTAATACACAGATACTACCCTGCTAAACAGTATTTGCTAAAATTTAAAAAGGACTTGTGTGTTGACTGCTCGTTATGTGATGTGTTTCCTGAAACTGTTGTCCATCTTTTTTGGCAATGTCTCCACTCTAGTAAGTTTTGGAAAGACCTCACCCATTTTATTGTTGTTAAAATAGACTCTGACTTTCGTTTATATTGGAAAGATGTATTGTTTGGTATCCATAGCAATGAAAAGAAAAGACATATAAAATGATATGTCATTAACTTACTAATCATTTTAGGAAAATACCACATTCATAAGGCTAAATTTAGTAACGCAAAACCTTCATTCATCGCATTTGAAAAGGAAACCAAACAATATATAAAAACTATTAGTGATTCAAACAATAAGAAAGCTGCTAAAACTCATGAGTTATGTACCTTGCTTAATATTTTTAAATGAAACTCCCATTGGCTGCTATGTTGTTACATATTAACGACTGTGTATTTGTGTTTTCATATTGCTTGTTTGTAATGTTTCCTAGAAATCAATAAAAAATAAATTAAAAAAAAAAAGTGAAAAAAAAAAAAAAAAAAAGACCTTGCCCGAGTTTGATGGCGAGACCTCCGGGTAGAACGGGTGTTCTTTTGTACCTTTCCGGACCGGAAACCGTATCAATCCTGGTTCCGGCTACCAATAGAATGCAGCATTACAATAGTAATCCTGCTTAGTATGAAAGGAACCTCATTTGGTGTATATGCTTGGCTGAGGAGCCAATGGTGTGAAGCTACCATCTGTGGGATTATGACTGAACACCTCTAAGCATACTTGCTGCAAAAAATGTACATAGGCAAAACTGGCAACTGTTTGCGTATCAGGATGTACCAACATATCAGTTACATAAACTTAACAAATCCACAGTACTTTATAATCACTTCAAACACCATGGAACCAATAATTATAAATACAAGGGGCTGGAGAGCGGTAGCAACTGGACTAAGCCAAAAAGGCAAAAAAATAGATAGAAAATGGATCAACAAATTACAAACCATGGACCCATTAGGTCTAAATGAAAAATATTTTTAGATAGGGTGGCATTAGGGGAAATAATTGCAAGTACAATTTCCTCACATTCATGAAAAAATACAACACACTGTACATGTAATTGCCCCTGTAAGTTCTTTATTGATTGTTGCCACCCTACAGAATAATTTGGATTACTGATCCCTTTCCTATGCCTCCTTAGTCCATTCCTACTACTTGTCCTGCTTCGGCCCAACAATAACATTGTTTTTCACTCCCTCATTCTACCACATGGTGTCCTCCTCCTCAGGCTGTTCTTGGACCGTCAGGGGCAGCCACCATGACAGTACTGACATCTAGTTTTCTGTGAGAAAAATCAATGATTCAGAGCATAAAAACAGTGCCTACAAATGTGCTGATTGTTCATGTACTCACCTGTACTGTATATCTTGCTCTTGAACGTACTTCTGGCCAATGATGAATATAACACACTTTAAGTCTATTAAAGCCAACTGAGTCCAGTCCCTATTTAGCTTTACATTATAATAAATTAGAATAGTTATATATATATATATATATATATACATACATATACATATATATATATATATACACAGTACAGGCCAAAAGTTTGGACACACCTTCTCATTCAATGTGTTTTCTTTATTTTCATGACTATTTACATTGTAGATTCTCACTGAAGGCATCAAAACTATGAATGAACACGTGGAATTATGTACTTAACAAAAAAAGGTGAAATAACTGAAAACATGTTTTATATTCTAGTTTCTTCAAAATAGCCACCCTTTGCTCTGATTACTGCTTTGCACACTCTTGGCATTCTCTCGATGAGCTTCAAGAGGTAGTCACCTGAAATGGTTTCCACTTCACAGGTGTGCCTTATCAGGGTTAATTAGTGGAATTTCTTGCTTTATCAATGGGGTTGGGACCATCAGTTGTGTTGTGCAGAAGTCAGGTTAATACACAGCCGACAGCCCTATTGGACAACTGTTAAAATTCATATTATGGCAAGAACCAATCAGCTAACTAAAGAAAAATGAGTGGCCATCATTACTTTAAGAAATGAAGGTCAGTCAGTCCGGAAAATTGCAAAAACTTTAAATGTGTCCCCAAGTGGAGTCGCAAAAACCATCAAGCGCTACAACGAAACTGGCACACATGAGGACCGACCCAGGAAAGGAAGACCAAGAGTCACCTCTGCTTCTGAGGATAAGTTCATCCGAGTCACCAGCCTCAGAAATCGTAAGTTAACAGCAGCTCAGATCAGAGACCAGATGAATGCCACACAGAGTCATGAAAATAAAGAAAACGCATTGAATGAGAAGGTGTGTCCAAACTTTTGGCCTGTACTGTATATATATATATATATATATACATATACATACAGTACAGGCCAAAAGTTTGGACACACCTTCTCATTCAATGCGTTTTCTGTATTTTCATGACTATTTACATTGTAGATTCTCACTGAAGGCATCAAAACTATGAATGAACACATGTGGAGTTATGTACTTAACAAAAAAAGGTGAAATAACTGAAAACATGTTTTATATTCTAGTTTCTTCAAAATAGCCACCCTTTGCTCTGATTACTGCTTTGCACACTCTTGGCATTCTCTCCATGAGCTTCAAGAGGTAGTCACCTGAAATGGTTTTCCAACAGTCTTGAAGGAGTTCCCAGAGGTGTTCAGCACTTGTTGGCCCCTTTGCCTTCACTCTGCGGTCCAGCTCACCCCAAACCATCTCGATTGGGTTCAGGTCCGGTGACTGTGGAGGCCAGGTCATCTGCCGCAGCACTCCATCACTCTCCTTCTTGGTCAAATAGCCCTTACACAGCCTGGAGGTGTGTTTGGGGTCATTGTCCTGTTGAAAAATAAATGATCGTCCAACTAAACGCAAACCGGATGGGATGGCATGTCGCTGCAGGATGCTGTGGTAGCCATGCTGGTTCAGTGTGCCTTCAATTTTGAATAAATCCCCAACAGTGTCACCAGCAAAACACCCCCACACCATCACACCTCCTCCTCCATGCTTCACAGTGGGAACCAGGCATGTGGAATCCATCCGTTCACCTTTTCTGCGTCTCACAAAGACACGGCGGTTGGAACCAAAGATCTCAAATTTGGACTCATCAGACCAAAGCACAGATTTCCACTGGTCTAATATCCATTCCTAGTGTTTCTTGGCCCAAACAAATCTCTTCTGCTTGTTGCCTCTCCTTAGCAGTGGTTTCTTAGCAGCTATTTGACCATGAAGGCCTGATTGGCGCAGTCTCCTCTTAACAGTTGTTCTAGAGATGGGTCTGCTGCTAGAACTCTGTGTGGCATTCATCTGGTCTCTGATCTGAGCTGCTGTTAACTTGCGATTTCTGAGGCTGGTGACTCGGATGAACTTATCCTCAGAAGCAGAGGTGACTCTTGGGCTTCCTTTCCTGGGTCGGTCCTCATGTGTGCCAGTTTTGTTGTAGCGCTTGATGGTTTTTGCGACTCCACTTGGGGACACATTTAAAGTTTTTGCAATTTTCCGGACTGACTGACCTTCATTTCTTAAAGTAATGATGGCCACTCGTTTCTCTTTAGTTAGCTGATTGGTTCTTGCCATAATATGAATTTTAACAGTTGTCCAATAGGGCTGTCGGCTGTGTATTAACCTGACTTCTGCACAACACAACTGATGGTCCCAACCCCATTGATAAAGCAAGAAATTCCACTAATTAACCCTGATAAGGCACACCTGTGAAGTGGAAACCATTTCAGGTGACTACCTCTTGAAGCTCATGGAGAGAATGCCAAGAGTGTGCAAAGCAGTAATCAGAGCAAAGGGTGGCTATTTTGAAGAAACTAGAATATAAAACATGTTTTCAGTTATTTCACCTTTTTTTGTTAAGTACATAACTCCACATGTGTTCATTCATAGTTTTGATGCCTTCAGTGAGAATCTACAATGTAAATAATCATGAAAATAAAGAAAACACGTTGAATGAGAAGGTGTGTCCAAACTTTTGGCCTGTACTGTATATATATACACATATACATATATACATACAGTACAGTACTGTATATATACATACAGTACTGTATATATATACACATATACATATATACATACAGTACAGTACTGTATATATACATACAGTACTGTATATATATACACATATACATATATACATACAGTACAGGCCAAAAGTTTGGACACACCTTCTCATTCAATGCGTTTTCTTTATTTTCATGACTATTTACATTGTAGATTCTCACTGAAGGCATTAAAACTATGAATGAACACATGTGGAATTATGTACTTAACAAAAAAAGGTGAAATAACTGAAAACATGTTTTATATTCTAGTTTCTTCAAAATAGCCACCCTTTGCTCTGATTACTGCTTTGCACACTCTTGGCATTCTCTCCATGAGCTTCAAGAGGTAGTCACCTGAAATGGTTTTCCAACAGTCTTGAAGGAGTTCCCAGAGGTGTTTAGCACTTGTTGGCCCCTTTGCCTTCACTCTGCGGTCCAGCTCACCCCAAACCATCTCGATTGGGTTCAGGTCCGGTGACTGTGGAGGCCAGGTCATCTGCCGCAGCACTCCATCACTCTCCTTCTTGGTCAAATAGCCCTTACACAGCCTGGAGGTGTGTTTGGGGTCATTGTCCTGTTGAAAAATAAATGATCGTCCAACTAAATGCAAACCGGATGGGATGGCATGTCGCTGCAGGATGCTGAGGTAGCCATGCTGGTTCAGTGTGCCTTCAATTTTGAATAAATCCCCAACAGTGTCACCAGCAAAACACCCCCACACCATCACACCTCCTCCTCCATGCTTCACAGTGGGAACCAGTCATGTGGAATCCATCCGTTCACCTTTTCTGCGTCTCTCTGCGGTTGGAACCAAAGATCTCAAATTTGGACTCATCAGACCAAAGCACAGATTTCCACTGGTCTAATGTCGCGCAGTCTCCTCTTAACAGTTGTTCTAGAGATGGGTCTGCTGCTAGAACTCTGTGTGGCATTCATCTGGTCTCTGATCTGAGCTGCTGTTAACTTGCCATTTCTGAGGCTGGTGACTCGGATGAACTTATCCTCAGAAGCAGAGGTGACTCTTGGTCTTCCTTTCCTGGGTCGGTCCTCATGTGTGCCAGTTTCGTTGTAGCGCTTGATGGTTTTTGCGACTCCACTTGGGGACACATTTAAAGTTTTTGCAATTTTCCGGACTGACTGACCTTCATTTCTTAAAGTAATGATGGCCACTCGTTTTTCTTTATTTAGCTGATTGGTTCTTGCCATAATATGAATTTTAACAGTTGTCCAATAAGGCTGTCGGCTGTGTATTAACCTGACTTCTGCACAACACAACTGATGGTCCCAACCCCATTGATAAAGCAAGAAATTCCACTGATTAACCCTGATAAGGCACACCTGTGAAGTGGAAACCATTTCAGGTGACTACCTCTTGAAGCTCACCGAGAGAATGCCAAGAGTGTGCAAAGCAGTAATCAGAGCAAAGGGTGGCTATTTTGAAGAAACTAGAATATAAAGCATGTTTTCAGTTATTTCACCTTTTTTTGTTAAGTACATAATTCCACGTGTTCATTCATAGTTTTGATGCCTTCAGTGAGAATCTACAATGTAAATAGTCATGAAAATAAAGAAAACGCATTGAATGAGAAGGTGTGTCCAAACTTTTGGCCTGTACTGTATATATATATATATACACACACACATATATATATATATATATATATATATATGAATTCATCCAAGAATAAAAAAACATCTGGATTCAGCAGTGTATGTGTACAGAAGCTTTATTTTCATTGCCTGTACCGATTCACACTTTTTTTCTGGTTACCCATCTTCTATTTGAAGATCTTAAGTGTACTTCACAAATAGTTTGTAGCCTTAGCTAAGTGTGTGTGCAAGCTCAAGGCCAAAAACAACCAGACTGGATGAGCTAATCACAGTATCTGTTGTGGCTCCAAAGGCACTTTTGCAGCTATGACCTTTAAATGTACACTATATTTACTGTTGTTCCCACAGGAATGAGGGAGACCTTCGTCTCCACATAGGAGCTTCCTGTTCTCTGTCTCTGTGTCAGTTTCTGTGTAGTTGGTTCAAGTCTCTCCACACCTGAGGCAGAGGTTTTGACATCAGTCAGTTTAACCCAGATCACGTCGGAGAGCAAAGAAACTCAGTACGCAGCCAGAAGTCTGTGCAGCCATGTTTTTTAATCTTCCTGTTGATGGAGAACCTGGATGTTGGCTTTCTTCTTCTTGCCTTTTTCTCCAGGCAATCGGAGGTTCTGCTCTGTGATCTCGTTCTCTGCACCAGAGTCTGATTCTTCCTCAGAGTCTGAAGTCTCCTCCATATCTTCAGAGTCGCCGTCTGACACGCTGAGCTCCACCAAAGCTACATCCTGAGGGTAAGAGGAAGAACTTAAATGACTCAATTAAATCTTACTACAAATAATGTTAAAGCTCCGGTGTATAGGATTTGGAGGGATTATTGGCAAAAATGGAATAAAATAACTACAGTATCTCACATAAGTGAGTACACCCCACCCATTTTTGGATATATTTTATTATATCTTGTCATGGGACAACGCTATAGAAATGACACTTTGATATACAGTAACTTAAAGTAGTCAGTGTACAGCTTGTATAGTAGTATAGATTTACCTTCCTCTGAAAAATACTCAAAACACAGCCATCAACATCTAAACAGCTGGCAACATAAGTGAGTACACCCCACAGTCAACATGTCCAAATTGTGCTCCATGATGACATCATGGAGCAGATGGATGTGAAGACACCTTGCGCTCCTCCACCTTCAGCTTGAGGATGGCCCACAGGTGCACAGGTGAGTTTAGGGCTGGATACATACTTGACCAGTCCATCACCTTCACCTTCACCTTCCTCAGCAGGGCAGTTGTCATCTACTAGGTGTGTTTTGGGTCATTATCATGTTGGAAAACTGCATTGCAGCTCAGTTTCGGAAGAGGGGCGATCATGCTCTGCTTGGAATTCATGTTTCCCTAAATGAACTGAGCTCCCCAGAGCCGGCAGCACTCATGCAGCCCCAAACCATGATGCTGCCACCACTATACTTGGCTGTAAGCAAGGGACAGTTGTCTTGGTGCTCTTCACCAAGGTGCCACACATGCTGAAAAAGCACCAAGACAACTGTTGATGATAACTATGAAAAATGTTTTGCCAACAACCTTTTAACTATGATGAAAACGAGAGAATGACAAGCTTAAAATAGATCTTGATAATATAAACTGGGACAAAATCTACGTATCATTTTTGTTGACGAGATATGATGTGATGAAAATGTTAGTGGTGGACTATCGGACATTGAAAGCCAAGAACAACCATGCTTGTAATTATTTTCAAATGAAGCACGAACGACAGGCTGGTAAACTCCAGTAAATAGTCTGCACCAGGATGTTTGTCTAGCCAGCAAAAACACTCACACTGGAGCAGCTTCAGCCATTGGTGCAAGGTGTGAGCTGCAATTCAGCAGTAAATAATCAGCTATGTGGGGCGTTGGTGGCTTAGTGGATAGAGCAGGCACCCATGTACAAGGCTGTTGCCGCAGCGGCCCAGGTTCGACTCCAGCCTATGGCTCTTTGGGGCATGTCATTTCGCCTCTCTCTCTCCCCCCTTCACACTTATCTGTCCTATCTATAAAGGCAAAAATGCCCCCCCACCCCAAAAAAAAATCTAAAAAAAAAAAAAAAAAAAAATCAGCTATGTATATCTGAATGTGGATGGTGGAGCTGCTGAATGGATTTGTGGAATTTCTTAATTGCGTACTGGTGCGTACTTGTAGACTCCTCCGGGGCTTTCCTCCACTGTTTCTTCAGCTGCCTTCTCTCCTTGACCAGCCATTCTATTTCCTGCTGCCTCCTGAGTTTGATAGGGATGGATGGTGTTCCCTTCCTCTTATCTGCAACTCCGAAGCGTTCAGCTCCATAGCTGTAGATGAGCTCTCCCAGACTCTCGTTTCTTCACTGCGGTTCCACCTAGTTGCTCCAACTGCAAGCTGAGGTCTGTGATGACTGTTTCCCACATCTTTTTCTCACAGGCCAGTTAACGGGTGGCTTCCATCCCTGGGGCCGGTTGCACCAACAGGGCTTATGCCTAGTCTTAAGCTAAGTCGGTCGTAACTTGGTGTTCTAAATCCGACTTAATAGTTACGCCGGTTGCAACATCTAGGCTTAAGCCTTCATCTCACTAAGACCGGCCGTAAATCTTACGCCCAGTCAAGAGCAAGTGCAAGGTCATTATGGCACGTCTCATCCACCGTCTGTACAACGAGCGGGCATTTAGACGGGAGAGAGTAATTGGGGACAGAAGCAATCCACTGGACGTATATAATGACGAGGAGCTGATTGAGAGGTTTTGATTCGGTAGGAGATCTGTCTGAACTTACTGAAGAGCTGTCACTGGATTTACAGTTTGTGTCGGGCCGCAACGCAGCACTACCACCAGCCTTACAGTTGCTGATTGCGGGGCAGGGGAATCCTCCCCAAATACGTCAACAATGATGTCACTGTAAATTGAGGTTTTCGGGGGAGGAACCCCGCCAGTTGGGTGATTTTTTTTGGAGGAGACGTCTTTTTTTGCCTTGCTGAGGAGATCTTTCCACTTCTTCCTAATGTCAGCCTCTGTACGAAGGCAGCCAGAGTCTGAACACACACTGATGTGCCCTGTTATCTCTGCCCATACTGACTGTTTTTTCTTATTTGTGATGACGTTTGACTGCTTGGCAGCATCATTAAATCCCCCTAAATCTGACACACTGGACCCTTAAACGACTAAGAGGAGTGTATGTGTCGAGTTTTACAGTTCATCAGAGGGAGGCAGACTGACACTCACCATCTCTATGACCTGCTCTGCCTCTCCAACGCTCTCTATGTCAAAATGTCCAGCAGGAGCTTCATCCATCTGCTGCTGAAGCTTCTCGTTGGCCACGGCCATCTGAGGCAGAAAGCTCTGCAGCCGCTCCAACACTGATGCACAACAAAACACCACACATCATCACACCTTGGACTCAAAAGACATTAGTTTCTCTGCAAATGGCACAGTAATAACTAAAGTAAGTCACTGCAAAACAGCATGCAGGGAAGGAAGTAATTTGATCTCACCACTGCTTCTCGGGACTCGCTCTGTCTGCAGGGATCTGCCAGTCTTTGGCTTGAGGAGAAGCTTCTCATTGAGACCTAGCAGCACAACAAACAGGCTCACCATGACATAAAATAGTACCTGTTCCCCTACAGTGAAAAGGATTAAATCAAGATATGAAATTTTATGCAAAAATGTTCAGAAAGACAGCAAAACACTGAATGATCCTCATTAGCAAAAAGGTTTTCCAACTAAGTAGATGTTTTTCCAAACAGCGCTAATGTTGATTAGTGTAAGCTGATATTGTTAATTGAATTTCAGATATAACATAATTTATGATGTTCTGATTTGATCATACTATCAGTCTATTCATTTTTTGCTGTACTAATCAATTATTATGGGCAAGCCATCATGAAAATCTGTTTGAAGTGAAGAACCCACTTCAAAAAATGTTGGGAGAGGAGAATGTTTACCTCTGTGTTACATCACCTTTTCTTTTAACAACACTCAGAAAATGTTTAGGAACTGAGGACACCAATTGTTGAGGTTTTGAAAGTAAAATTCTTTCTCATTCTTGCTTCAGTGCCTCAACAGTCCGGCATCTCTGTTGTCATATTTTGTGCTTCATGTTCTACACATGTTCAATGGGAGACAGGTCTGGACTGCAGGCAGGCCAGTATAGTTCTTGCACTCTTTTACTATGAAGCCACGCTGTTGGAACACATGCAGAATGTGTCTCATTATCTTGCTGAAATAAGCAGGGACATCCCTGAAAAAGACTGGATGGCAGCATATGTTGCACCAAAACCTGTATGTACCTTTCAGCATTTGTGGTGCCTGCACAGATGTGCAAGTTACCCATGATGCCATGGGCATTAACACACACCCATACCATCACAGATGCTGGCTTTGAACTTTGAGCTGGTAACAGTCTAGATGGTCTTTTTCCTCTTTAGCTCGGAAGACACAACGTCCATAATGGACTGGTCAGACCACAGCACACTTTTCAACTCTGTGTTAGTCGATCTCAGACGAGCTCGGGCCCAGAGAAGTCGGTCGTGTTTCTGGGTGTTGTTGATATGTGGCTTTCACTTTTTTGGTAGAGTCTGAACTTGCATTTGGAGATA
This sequence comes from Epinephelus lanceolatus, assembly GCF_041903045.1. Classification (NCBI taxonomy): domain Eukaryota; kingdom Metazoa; phylum Chordata; class Actinopteri; order Perciformes; family Serranidae; genus Epinephelus; species Epinephelus lanceolatus. The sequence continues at coordinate 37,710,260 of NC_135756.1, read as the reverse complement.
CAGCGATGAACTGTGTTTACTGACAATGATTATCCAACGTGTTCCAAAGCCCACGTGGTCATATCCTTTATACAATCATGGTTTTTAATGCAGTGCCACCTGACGGGTCAAAGGTCATGGGTATTCAATGTCGGTTTTCAGCCTTGCCCCTTCATGCAGAGATTGACATTGTTCATACAAACATTGTTCTTAAACTTAAACTGTTAGACTGCCCATGCAGTTTTTCACAAAGTGATTGTCCTTGCTTGTGAACATCTGAGCCTTTCAAGGATGCTTCTTTCATACCCAGTCACGATACTTTAATCTGTTACCAGTTGACCTGTGGAATGTTCCCAACAGGTGTTTTTTGATTCCACAACTTTCCCATTCTTTTGTTGCTCCTGTCTCAGCATTTTTTTGGATCATGTTGCAGGCACTGAATTCAGAATAAGTGAATATTCAAAAAACAACAACAAACAAACAAACAAAAAAAACTATAAAGTTTAGGCCTATCATTTGAACATTAAATATCTTGTCTCTATACTGTATTCAATTGAATACAGGTCAAAAAGATTGGCAAATCATTGCATTCTTGTTTTTATTTGCATTTTACAGTGTCCCAAATTGTCTTGAAATCGGGGTTGTACATAGCAGTAGAAAATCAATATGATCATTTCAGATATACCTCTGTTGATATCAGAAAACATCCTTATTAATATCTTAATGATATACCCAAATCTGACATCTTAGGAATGCACCATTTCAGAATTTTTTTGCTGATATCCGATATGCCGATATGTAAGAACTCCTTTGGCCAATGACCAATACCGATCTTTTCCCTACCTAATTTTAGGGATCACCAAGTCTCTTCTGTAGTGGAATTAACATCATACTATGCATGCATGCTCTGTTCATGATAGCACACCAGCAGATGAAGACATGAAAGACAATGCTTGTTGATGTAGGTAGGGAGAGGAGCTGAAACAAGGAACACTGACAGCAATATTCACCCACATTAGGTGCACTATTACTTTATATGACATTAGAGCGAGTTATTACATTTTAGCGAGTTATGGTGCGTTTGTTTTGTACTCGGAGGTCGGAAGTGGGAATGACGTCAACTCCGAGTTGACAACAGTTTTTGCATTCTAGCTGACAACGGTGGATAAGTTGGAAAAACACATGGACGTTACTGTTCTACCGTTGGGCTAGCCATAGCCATTGTTAGCAGTATCAGTTGATAACAACGCTCTATGTGGCATTTTGCACATACAGACAGCATAGCAACATGCCCACGGATAAAAATTTAACAGTACTATGGGTATGGCTGACCTAATGTAAAACAAATAAGACAGAATTGCTATAAACAGTACTTTAGCAGAGTGTTTACTCACTATGTATGTGACCGGCAGCCATCATGAATTTGTAAGTCGGGGTTGATGCGGTTGCTCCGAGTTTATTTATTTATTTATTTGTTTATTTATTAGGATCCCCATTAGCCATCACTCCGTTGTGGGAGTAATGGCTATTCTTCCTGGGGTCCTCACACAGGACACAATTATATACATAGTAAAAACATACAGAATAACAATAACAATCTAGAATCATATATGATAGTTACAAGGAGTTTCCGAGTAATCCAACCTCAGGGTGCATTCGAGTTTAAACTTCCGACTGGGAACTGGGAATTTCCGACCTCCGAGTACAAAACGAACGCAGCATTACTCCAAGTTACCCTCCCTGCAGAGGAAACCCATTCACCTTTTCCGCTGGCAGCAGCACAGCGTCTCTCCCTCTCCTCTCTCGTTGTGCGCACACGGGAGTCGGTGTCGTCAAGTGACTAAACCTTTGGTAATGTAAATCTGCGTGACGCTCGCGGCTCGACAAAAAAACTACATACATGCGATTGTGCGATAGGTATGATTACATAATGTTACAGGGTGTCTTATGCTACGTAGCCAACAGCCCCACCCTGTGGATTTTATCTGATGTATCTGCCTCATGTAACAGTATACTTCAGTTTGCACAGCTGGCGAATACATGGAATTGAGCCACAGCCTGACTTGCGTCGTTTATACTACACCTACGCGTATAACACATAAAGCCTGATTTATGGTCCTGCGGTGTACCTACGACGTATCTACGTCGTTGCCGTGACGCCGTCGTGAACCCTTCGAACTTCTCCGTCACTCCATTTCGTCACGGTGCAATTCACCGCCAGAGCGGTAGGGGGCTGCATTCTTTCCTGAATGGTTATCGTCGTCTGTAGTTGATTCTTTGTTTAGCTTCCGGCTTTTCCGGTCACAGTGAACAATGGCGACCGAGAGAGAGAGAATCTTGCTGGAGTTGGAGTTGTTGGATGTCAAAGAAAGTATGTTAATACTGCAACATATACATCGCAACAGAAGATGTTTAAAGATGGTAGGGATGGCGCAATCTGAAAATACGGAACCGGAAATGCGTTGCTACCAAGCAAACCAATCACAGCCCTCTCGGTCTGCACTGGGTCTGCGTCACCTTGACGTGTAGTTACATTCTTTGGGAGGTGCACGTCAGGCTACGCTAGGGGCTACGGCGAGCCTCTTGCGTAGCCACGTACCCTACGACCTAGGTACGTCATTGATTTAACGCAGGACCATAAATCAGGCTTAACAGCCTGTCACAGGATACAGCGTGATGATTAGAGGAGAAATAGCAGAGCATAAAGGTTTGGGTGGGGAAAAAATAACTCAACCAGTTAGGATTTTGCTAGAGAAGGAACTTGCCTGTTGATTTAAGTATATAGATCCAAGGGTACATTTTTTGTATTTGGGAACTGTTTAAATGTGTAATTTGTGGTAGATTACATTTTGTCAAATTATTAATATTGTATACAAAATCTGAATTTCACTCTGAGTTACTGTTGTTATTTACAAACTAAAGAAATTAGAGATAATTTTTGTTTAGTTTTTACTGAATATTTGAAGACAAACTGTTATGTTGACATGTAAACCTATATCACTTATTTTGTTGCAATTCTGTTTTTTTTTAAAAATTAATAATACTTTTTTTTTAAACTAATTTGTCACAATGTCAAGAATATCGTTATTGCAAAAATACCCTGAAATAGGCTATAATATTATTTTAGGGCCATGTCATCCACCCCTATTTGACGTACATTACTACTTTTCAATATCTTGTTCAATATTTTCTCAAAGCCATATGCAATACTACTTCTCACTGTTATATCATATACAATATAGGCTAACATTGATTATCAGGCGCAGTCTGCTTTCTTCCACAATTTTAGTTCGTTATTAGTAACTCTAGTATTTATCTTACTTCTGTTGTTACTTTATTAGGCACTGGTTTTTGCTTTTGCTCCTTTCAAACACTCCTTATTTTGTAGATAATATTAATGCATTGTGCATTTTACAACTTCCTCACAGCTCACTCTTGTTATGAAGAACCCCATATAGACAGAGAAGTTTCTGGAAGCACACATCGTCCTAATCATTGAATTAGTAACGTTGAAACAGCACTGTTATTGCATAGTAATGTTAGCTAAACCGTAGCTAAGCACGGGCATTTCTCAGCATTCTTCTTTCAACAATAACTGCTGATTAAAGTATTCAAACCTTCTCCGGTCCCACATGACAGCAAATCCTGTGAACTCATCTTGCTGATATTTAATTCCATTTCAGAGGCGACAAGACTATACCCGCAACGACATTTGTGTTTGTAGTGAGACCAACATCCGGGTGAAAGGCAAGAGCATCTATAAGCAATAATAAAGCGCCCTCTACTGTTTTGGAAGACTTTATGACAATAGATAGACTGTGAGGTTGGCTGTAAACATTACACTGACTGTACGTATACAACGAATATGAACGCTAATAAACAACTGAGCCATTACAACAACGTTAAGACTCCTCGTCTTATTATTAAAAAAACTGGAGAACTACTTTAGCAAGGTGTACCCTGCGCCTGCGCACTACCACCCAAATGTCTGTGTGGCACGTTTTGTTCTGATTGGAAAGCTTGTATGCGCAGCAGAGGTCTCACTCCCACATACTTTTGTTGCTGCGAAACCCGTGTTGGGTAGCGTTCACCTAGTTCAGTTAAAGAGGAACTACGCCCATTTTCAAAATTCATCCATGGTATTCCTATGCTCTAAGACAGAGCAGTAAAAGTGAACAGCTCTCTCCCAAATCCAAAAACTAGAGTGCTAAAACTCAAATTATTGATGTCATAGGGTATAAAGGCTGGAGCCGCTTCTTGACAATAAATGGCAAAAGATGGCCATGTCATGGAGCTGGTTTGCTGTCTCTGTTGTCTGATATTTCAAAATAAAGTGTGTTTATTACAAATTTGAAATATTCACACTTGAACTTGGACTTGCAGTCCATTCAAAATTGACCCACAGCCCATTTTTAGACTGCGAGTCACCAGTTGGGAATCACCGTTCTAGGTTATACTGAGAGATACTGAGGGGAATGTTTTGAGTATAGGTACATTTTCTGTGTCAGAACTGAGAACACTACAATAGAATATGCCAAATCACGGTGACGTTATACTAACAACAATCACATTCAGGTAGCAAAGGGGCAGTAGATTATATTTGCGAGGATATGTGAAGTTGGCAAACTTGTTGACTTCTGTTGTCATTTTCACCCATAACAGTAACATTCAAAGATATGTAGTTAAATACTATGGTCTGTTATCTGACCTTTCTTTTGTGCTTATTTTATTTTAGCTAATGCAGGCCTACTGCTGTGGACGGGGCTGCAACAAAATGCATTTTAACCACCTAAAAAAAATCAATATTAGTGTAAGTATATGCTATATTTGAATATTTGCTCCGCCATACCGTACACACTAACCAGTTAACATCGCGGTAGACCAGCAACTCTGTGTGCTACCAAGTAAAATGACTGTTTCTGTGAATGGAGTCTGGTGGCTTTGAAGTGGCAGCTCGGACCCAGCTGCAGACAAGATGACGGACAAGGGCGGCGGCATATATCCAATCCATACCGGAAGTCCATACCGGAAGTTGGTCTGTGTATTATTCACCGAAGAGGAAGAAGACAACGGAGAAGACGAAGAGAAGAATGCAACAATACACGCATGACTAAGAGAAAGAGTGGTAAGGGAACAAGTCTTTTAATTATTAGAATTAGACAACTTTATTGTCATTGTACATTGCACAATGAAATTCTGTTCGGCACTTAGCACTAGCAGTAGTAGACTCACAAGACGCTTTAACTAAAGACTGATGACTTTCTCCTTGATTTTGTGTTTAGATGGGCGGATACAATTTCAGAGTTTAAAAAACTCCCTACGTTGCAGAACCAATAGTAAATCTGCAGGGCGGTCCTTCGGTGGCTTGCTGAACTCTTGTGCTTGTAAACAGAGTCCCACTAGAAACACGTGTAGTGGTACAAAATGGCTCAGCCGTACTCGCAGAAAACGCCGTCAAAGTTAGTGGATGTTTGTCGCGTTTGCGGCGACACATTCTCGCCAACTATAAGAAACAAACATAATCTTTTACAAGGCCATGATTCATCCGTCCGGCCGGACTATAGAATATAGAGGGAATCGCCTTGTTGTTTACAAGGCGATTCCCTCTATATAATATTTATTTAGCTATTTATTTATTTAGCTAATATTTATTTATTTATAATATTTATTTCATTTAGCTGGGCTAACCGTTAGCTGTTAGCCCTGTTAGCCGTTAGCGGTGTCTGTAATAGGTAATAACTCGTTAAACGGTCCGTGAAAAAAATATCTTTTCCAGCGGATATCTTAGTTACAACATGATTGAGCTAGCAAAGCAGTTTTGTGTTGCTATGTGTGGTATTTATTCAGTTTTGGGAAACCACGATGTCTACAAAGCATCAGTGGCTGCAGCTGACAGGGGCAGCTAACAGCAGCAGCAAAGCTAACATCAGGACGTCATCTGTTAAAAGCCTCCCGTTGGCGGATACGACATGAAACTACTCCAGTTAGCTCAATCATGTTGTAACTAAGACATCCGCTGGAAAAAAAATATTTTCTTCACGGATGAGCACACGTTTGATAAAACGGAGTTAAATCTCTCGGCATCCATTTTCAAGCTCTCTGTGTGTTTGTTTCCTTGCGGATGAGAAAAGGGGGAGCGCACATTTCTGAGTAGGCGTGTTCTTTTCAAAAATGCAAGAGGCGTTGCTTTGCTGCCGGCCGTTTTCGCCAGTGTGTTAAACACACTTTAGAAAGGAGTGTCCCCAGACTATCAGAAGGCGGAGATCTCTGATTGTCTGGTGGCAAGACTATAGCAGTAGTAGCTAGTAGCTAGCACTAGCATAGAGTACCAAGCCGCTGCATTTATACGCGCCGTCATCTTCATTATATTTTAACACGTGTGTTATGTTCTCTAAGATGCAATTCTACGTAATGTATCGAATCATTAGGGGGACGTCTATGTGGGGAATCTCAGCATGCACAAATTACTACCACCGAATGGTGGGTTTCGCTACATTTGTTGTTTAAAAATGAGGTATTAACTTTGGTATTAACTTAACGTTAGCTGCTCAAGGTCTGTTGTGCTCCCTTTCATCAGTGTCTGTGTGTAAACAGTGTTAATGTTGGTCAGAGACTATTACTGCCCTCGCTTGATGTGTTGGTTAATTTAGATGTGTAGTTTGCAGCGGGGTTAATATGTGTTCCCCTGCATTTTGGTGTGTTGTGGTGTAAAACATTTGCACACACTCACTGCACACAAGCCATTTTTTTCCAATTTTAGGTTCGCCTGGTCTCCTTGTGTATTAATGCTTGTATTACCTCAACCCTGCACTGCTCAATCAAGTTCTATACATTTTTTTTTTCCTGGAGATATTCTAAAAATAGTAACGAGAGTCGTCTTATGTGGTATACGACATGAGCGTCCCCCGAGGGTTAACCGGGTCAGATAAATAACATATATATAGCCCCAGGTGTCTGCCCACCTACACACCTTTTCGACGGTTGGAACAGACTCTTTAAGACTTCTTTCATTTTGTTCATTGTTTATTCTTTTCTTTCTTTTGGTTAATTTGGAAGATTGTGTTTAAATTGGATTATTTCTCTGATTTTCTTATAACCTTGATTCTGTTTTGTATTTGATTTCATTTATTGAGTAAGGAGGCAAAAATAATTAATTCTTCCTTTGTGTTACAGGTGCTGTGGGCCAAAGCGAGCGGCAGTCCCTTTCCTGGTGGTGGTGCTTTCACAGTTCAGTATTTGGTGTGCTTCACGGGTGGTGTTTGATTTGGTTTCTCCCTCCTTGGTTTCCTGCCGCCGTGGTAAGCCCCAGCCCTGAACTATTTGGTTGCCTCTGTTTGTTCCAGCCCTTTTTTTTAAAGAGAAATTGTGTTTTTAACTCAAAAATAAAGTATATATTTTTGTATGTGAATCACGTCTCTGGCCCTGTGTTACATTTAACCTGTGTTGCCAGTAAATAATCCTGTAAAAGTGTAGGTATATTCCCAGGGGTGAAATTCCCCTGGGTGGCGTTGTTAAGCTCTGCATCCCTAGCATCCCCCCCCCCCCCCACTCTGCCACAATAAGATAAGATGTTGATTGACTTCTCCTTTTTTCAGATGCACCCCTCTATTTTGAGCGACGAAGCCAGTCTGGGGCACACAACCCTTTCACCATCCGAGTTTGGGTGTCCTCTCTGCCCCAGATTTAAAACCAAAAATGAGTGTGATCCGGAGGCACCTGAAAAACCATATGGAAAATGCAGTTCATTTCCATGGTATGTTGATGAGAAGTATCTGTTTGAGATCATATTCTTCTACATGTAACAGTAATGTTTAATGATATTTGTTTGGGACAAAACAAGACATTTTAGGCTGCATCTTGGGATCTTGTGATTTGTGGAACAGTGGTTGACATTTTATACCATTTTCTTACATTTTATAGACCAAACAATTAAATTATTTTACTGTTTTTCCTTTTTTTTTCTTTGTTTTTTTTCTACTTTTGAGATTGATATAGATATCTGGAATAAAAACTTGTTCACAAAAAAGAACTCCAAGTCTACTTCTTTATGTCGCCAGTACAATAGTATAATGTGTTTACATGTGCTCCTGAAATATAATAGAATACATCTGACAATATGACAATCTAATTATTACGTTCATTTAATAGTTAAATAGTTACAATTAAGCATACAAAGAGTAAGTATGACATTTGTTGTGTCCATGGTTTTCAGTTGTTTTGAATGACCTGATAGTAATCTGCATGTTGCAACTGTAGCCCAATAAATGAAAGTGCTCACCTTATTTAATCTTTGTTAAAAATTAATCCAACTAAAATTCATGTGTTTGCTGATTTTCTGCAATCTTTGTAGGTTTAACTTGTTGAGGTCAATGTTATTCCAAACAAAACATGATTGTATTTAAAATAATTATTGATATTATTATTATTTATTTTAATATATATATATCTATCTATCTTTATAATTGATGACTGCTTCAAAGTTTGTAAATGTATTGCTAAAATAAATAATATAAAAAAGACAGACTTAAAGAGTAACTAAACCCTAAAACCATTTTTTTTCAGCTGATAATCATTGTTTCTGGTTGTATAGTAGTGTTACTGACTGATCCTGCTCAAAATCTTGACAGTTTAGTGCAAACTGTTGAAAATCTACATTTTATTTTAAAAATGTGCTATGGAGTGCCCTCTACAGCTTGAAACCTGGTTACTACATTTGAATTTACATTTCATTACATTGGGGGCGAATGACATCACTAACCGTCCACGCTAAAGCCTGTGCTCATCCCTTTACTCCTCCTCCCCTTACTATAAAACCATTCTGTCCGCAGTTATCAAACTGATAGCGAGTAGGTTGGATCAGAGCAGAGAGAAGGTAGAAGAGCAGACAGAATAGCTAGTAATTTGTCGAATTGTATTTTTAGCATAGTGTATTTTAGTGTAGGTTTACAGTTAGTAGTGTGTTTATAGTATTTAGGTTAGTTGGTCAAGGAGAGGCGGCCAGGCTCGGGAGTATATGTGCGGGGCAGCGAGAGAGGGATGTGGAGGGTCGCAGCGCGGTGAGAGAGAGCCAAGCCTTGGGGTGCGGGGCCGCGAGGGAGGTAGGGGTGGATGGATGGATGCGGTGGACTGCTGCGCGGTGAGGGAGAGACCAGGCTCCCAGAGAGGGAGAAATAGAACCAAGTAGGCTAAAATAAGTCAAAGTGTGGAGAAGGGGACCGGCCGAGCTCTGGCCGCCTTCCCTTCTGCCCGTGTGACACAGTTAGGGGTGGTTTTCCAAGCCATCATCGGCACAATGAAAATAAGTCTAAGTGTGGAGGAGAGGGACTCGGTAGAGAGGCCGACCTCCGGGGAAGCCCTCTCCCCGCAGAGAGGGACAATCTTCACTCTGCCCCCTTCCTCAGCCGCTCGCCTGCCCCCGCCCCGCCCTCCCTCCTTCAGCTCCGCCTATCTTTTCTGAATTTTTTCAGTGTTGCCAAGTCCGCTTATTATAAGCGACTTTGGGCTTGTTTTTCTGTAAAGTCGCTTACAAATATTGGTAGTCGCGGGTTGCGATTTTTTTGGGCTTGTCTCTAAAGCGTAGTTGCTTATTTGGGCTTGTTCCCAGCTCCATAATAAGTTGTCAAGCAGATATTTTCGATATGTTATTTAAACGTAGGATAGTTTGTCTTGCCTGTTCCCTCTGTCCCTCTCCTTTCCCCATACACACAGGAGACAGCAGAGTTTTTCCCACCCGCATCCTGCTTCTAATTGGCTCTAACTCTGATGGCAACGAGTACTAGCCAATCAGAGGCAGAGCAGGGTAATGTGTTTTTTTCTGGTTAGGAAAACATCAGTCCTGTAACTAAAAGAAAAAAGTTAGATGAGTGCATAAAAAGCAATAATAAATAAAGAAATTGTGAATTCAGGATGATATTTATTTCTGTGTGCAAATTTTAATTATCAGAGGTTTACTGTGTATATAATGTACTTGGTACATCAGTCTATATTTGATATCCCATCTGTTTTCTAATGTTAAATAATGTTAAAAGGTGGTTTAACTCCCTCTTGTAGTCATTGTCCTGAACCTCAGGGGGAGAAAAATAAATAAACTGTGTACCGTGGGTACAGTTTTGCAAAACTGCGCACAGTTTACTAATCTGTCCACATGGATGTAAATTGACAATCTGTACCCACAGTTTAAAATCTGTCCCCACGGACTGTAAAACCGTGCACATATTTTATTTAATTTTCTCTCACTGGAACCTAGGGGGGCTCCGTAGAAAAAGTCGCTTGTTTTGGGCTTGTTTTCACAGGCCTGGTTGCTTATTTGTCTCGCGAGATCTGGCAACACTGAATTTTTTTAAATCAAGCTGTGGGCGGAGTAATGCCCAGAGAGGGGGGTTTAGTTCCCCTTTAAAAACCGACTTCTGGGGAAAAAACAAAACAAAAAACTGACTTCCTGTATGTATGCAACCAGTATTTTAGACACAAAGAAGATTAACTTCCGGTATGGACTTCCGGTATGGATTGGATATATGCATAGACATATATATATATATATATATATATATATATATATCTCCCACTCTGGGGTTGAGGTGAATGAAAGAACTGTGTTGTGACCTATATAACATGCTGTTGCTATCTGCAGAAAGCATTAAAGCATGAAATCCCGTATTTTTAATGTACGAAAGCATCCTGTATCATAACTACATGTGTGCCGTTTGTAACAAACCAAACCGCGTGAAAATCAGTTGCAAATTTAGTGAGTTATTCTATTTTACTTGTGCATACAGCTCCTTCCTCAATAGAAGTGAATGCACTGTGGAGGCGAAGCGAGACCCATCCAAGATGGCGGCCGGCGAGGACGTCGGCTCCAATAGGCAGCAGCAGTCAATGCGGTGTCTATGTATATATGTCTATGGATATATGGCGGTGCCCTTGTCCGCCATCTTGTCTGCAGCTGGGTACTCTTGGAAACTATCGGGAAACTGTTCGACTACACCGCAGCTTATCGTCACCACCCCCTGCTGCAACCGCCTGCTCTCATCTCGAACAAACCTATTGTCTATGGAACAGCTCCAGACTTCATACCCTGTGACATCACAATGTGAGACTTCCCTCTGTGGTTTCTGGCTTTGACACGTTTACCAGTAATGACTGAATTCTCCAAGGCCATGGAAATAACATGTTGGAATTCTTAATTTAGGTGATGTTCCCCTTTAAATGTAAATCTTGTACATCAGCTCACCTTATTTGTTAACATAAGGCATAGTGTTTTTATTAACATCATCATCATCATACATAACCAAGAATAGAGAGTAAATAGTATTACCAGTGATTATAGATGTAATACCGCCTGAGGAAATAACTGGAGCATTTTGCACATGCTCTTTTGTTATACAGTTTCTAACTATTTTACATTCGAATACTTCTTTACATTCAAGCTTAAAATGGTGATATTTCCAAACTGTTTGGACTAACTAACCAGCAAGCACAAGATTGTAAAACGGAGGCTTTTTTCAACTCCAGGATTTCGTCTTTAACTTAACTTTAACTTACAATTTTTTAAACACAACAAGTTTTAAAAATCTAATGAATCATTTATGGTGGGGGAGAGTCATGTATTTTCCATCAGTCACCCCAGAGAGGCTTGAGGATGTTGTAACTTCATGGAACGCAAAAAAAAAAAAAAAAAGTAAGTCACGAAGTCACACCGCGGCCACTTCCATCCTCTGATACATAAAGAAGAGTGCCGAGTCTCTACCCAGCGCGTATTACAGCCACTTTTTTCAAACGGGGTAGTTCATCTTTCTAACATAGACGAGCTTTGGTGGCACTTCATCTGTGACGCGGCCTCCGGCTGACTGACTGTCAAGAAAAAAGACTCGCATCTCTCTTCCTGGATGAAATGTCTCCGTTGCAGAAAGGTAACTCATGAAAAACAACTAACATACGGGAACGACTAAAATAAGTAGTTTGTAGTTTTTATTTATACTAGCTAAGACCAGCCACTGTATGTTCCCGGTTTACGCATAAAGCAAGTAGGGAGCCGTGCCTCCTACTGTTTTGATTTCTACACAGCTAGCTAACATAGCACAGTGTGAGCTAATAGAAACAGTTACCCACAACTAGCCAACATTTTCGCGTTCTGCAGGGCTGTCATTAAATACGAGTGTATGTCGTCAGAAAGCGTTAAACGATAAAGCAGGAACGTGATAAGCGAAAAGACAGACAGGCAGGTAATATGAAAGGCCTGAACAGCGATGTTGGGCAGATGAAAATGTGGGCAACTCTAACCTGTGGGCTTCGGACCGCATCTCCAAAACAAGAAAAGCAACACCAGTAAAAACAAAACACAGTTACTGCTTTCAGCAGGAGCGTTTCTAGGATTTGAGGACATTTGGGGCTTAGCTCGGACCTCTGTAGCGGGTCTGGGGGTGTCCTACCCCAAGAAACCTTTTTGATGAACAAGCTACATTTTGAGGCTTTTTATGCACTTTGGCATTTTATTTGGGGGCTGTTCTGTGTGTGTGTGTGTGTGTGTGTGTGTGTGTGTGGGGGTAATTTGACCCTCCCTGAGACTACAATTATTTTGCCCTCCCTCCACCACAAAGTACTTAGTATTTTTTTTTTAAACTTATCCTTCATTGTTTGAAAGTTAAAAGTTAATAGTTGAGGATGAAATCATGGAGTTGATAAAAGCCTCAGTTTTTCTCTCTTGTCATGCATGCTGGTTAGTTTGTGTAAATGTTTTTTTTTTTTGGGGGGGGGGGGGGGGGGTGATTTTGATGAAAAATCACTGCTTGGTGATAGCTCAGATTAAGTTATGTTTTTTTGTCTGACGGAAGTGTTTGTTGATGTGAACAAGGAAATTTGAACATCCACTGATAATTTCTGTTTTTACAGTTCTGGTTGTGGTTTGGAAAAAGTTTTCTTTAAAAAGCTGTGGTAGAATAAATACAAAAACAACTATTTAACTTTGTATGCCCCTCCACTAAGCCAAACTAAAAAAACACAAGTTTTTCCCCAGTTTTTGCACCAACCCCTCCTGCCTCAGTAATAATAAACAGTCCCTTACCCTTAAAACATTCTTTTATAATCAACAAATTAAATATATATTGTGATGTTAAAAATTAATTTATGTTAATAGATAATATTGACTAGAAACAGAATCCTTTACAACTGTTATCATTAAAATGAAGAGAATTGTGTAGTTCTGTATTTCAGTAGAAAACGATATTGCAATATTGGTCGATATTTAGAGCCTTGGTTCTTTGGTTAACAGTTCCGGAGGGTTTGTTCCTCTTTATTAGAATGAGAAGTGACTCAGCTGTTCCATCTCAGTGTAATGTCATATTAAATTTTGCTCTAGGCTGTGTTATCCTGTTTTCTCCCCACATATCTTTCCCTGTGTGTGTTTTCCTCAGGCTGATGAATCCCTGAAACCAATATCCAACAGGGATGGTGCACCTGAACCAGTCTGAATTACTTGACACTGCTCACAGACTGGGAGGCAGGAGATGAGACACTGCAGCCCTCAACCACATCATGAGTATCCAGAGTCTGGGAGGAGCTATAGGGGATTCCCTGGGCTCTAGCCTGACGGTGCGTGTGAGTGGAGCAGGTGGTGGGTGGAGTGCTCTCTCCCTGAAGCCTGTTTCCTCCGGGCGGATTGCCTCACTGTTCCAAACCATGGTTCCAACTGGTTATACCAAGCTGCAGGAGGAGCGGTTAGCCATGGTGGACCTCGGAGCTAAACCTGAGGCCAGCTTGCTCCAGAATGGCTACAGACAGGAGTCATCACACATAGAAGGCCGACGGCTCCTGGACCGGGCGTCTCGGTCCTCTGTGACTTTATCTGACTGTGGAGATGGAGGCTACTCTGAAACAGAGCCCATGCTGGCTGAGAGGAGGCTGTCTGGGGAGGAGGCAGATGAGGAGGAAGAGGAGGATGAGGAGGAAGGGCTGGGATCAGCTGTGCAGAATATGCCCAAAGAGTCGCCGCTGGCCATGGCGTTGCAGATTTTGCTCCCCTTCCTGTTAGCTGGATTTGGAACTGTATCAGCTGGAATGGTGCTGGATATTGTTCAGGTAAGTTGAGCTACAATGTAACTGTTATTCAGACAACAGCCAGTAGAGCTCAGAGCTCCAGACGTGTTAAAGGCTAATTCCAGTTTATGACATCAAAGGGTCTTATGTTTAAAGTTGGGGCCATTGTCTCTATGAGTTATGATAATGTTGTAGTCAGCAAAGCAATTGCAGAGATGTAGGAACATGACGTTCTCCCAAGAACAAAGCCTGAAGGAGCAAAAAACCATAATCAGACAGAAAATCGGACAGGAGCCAATAGTTTATCCAGATTATCTAAAGCGCTTTATTAAGAGGTAAAATGGAACACATTGTAACAATCCTTAATCCCTCAGGAAAGTTGTCTACACAACTGCGTTAATTACAGTCGGTCAAAGTTGAAGCCGGAAGTCAGTCTGTATTTTGAATCCAACATTATCTACACTTGTCTGTACTACAGGGTCTGTACAGGGTTCCCCACACATTAATTTTTTTTGGCTGCCCACCATGATTAAAATGTCTGCCGCCACAATTAGATTTTCAGTTTTTGGAGCTGGACTGTTCATTAGGAGCGCTGCTGGAATACATAAACCGCTGGGTTATTTATAGCAGCACACTGTCTGAGCTCAGAGCACACTCAGGACAGAGAGGGAGCAGTAGAACATCAGGCGCAGTGAAACGTAACCATTCATTGTGATGGGTCTAAAACTGCCATGCAGCCGCCCGCCACTAGCGGGGGCTACAGAGCTGTCAGACAGCAGTCCCTTTCCTCACGGTAATGCTCAAGTAGACTAGAGTTTTAAAACAGCACTGTGGGAAATTGAAAGATGTCCTCCTTCAAAACTAGCATGGTTTGGCAGTATTTATTGAATGGCACAGTGCCTCACAGTTTGGCAGAAATTAAGTATTTTAGATCCTGTGTTATTTGTTTAATTTTATGTGACTTTTTGTTGGTTAATGTGTCAGGTAGGGCCGTAACGGTACATGTATTTGTGTCGAACCGTTGGGTACGCGTCTTTCGGTTCGGCACGACCCTGTACCGAATTATTGGGCGCAGGATATTATTTTATTTTATGTTGTTTTATTTTAATTCCGTTTTTGCGAGCCGAACCATTTAAAATATTCCCTGACGGACATAATTGAGTGATGGACCGAGTCCGACCGTAAATCTCTGCTTTCACTTTGTGCAGCGCTTTCTCGCATTTTGACAATATGGCAAGTGAGCCTGACGAACCTGAAGACCCACCCGCAAACCTTAAGTCCTCTGTTTGGGAACACTTTGGTTTCAGGGTAAAATACGAAGATGGAAATAAACAAGTTGACAAGACAAAAGCAGTGTGCCGACACTGCAGAACAGCGGTCGGGTATGTACTCGGAAACACGTCACCACCCGAGTTTGAACGGCACGACTAGAAAAAGCAATCTGGTGCAAACTACGATATCGTCGTCGTTTAAAAAGAAAGAGCGTTTCCCTGACCATCGCGCTTAAGAAATAACCAACGCCATTGTAACTGAGTAAAATTGTTTAAGCTGCACTTCAGATATAAGCACGTTTTGTTTACTGCACTTTAACAAAGTGGGAAAGCTAAGTAAGTTTCTAGTAAAACTGGATCTGAGCAGGCTTTAAAGCTGACCAGCTGCACTATACTTTTTATTTTAACTGAGTAAAACTGTTAAAGCAGAAATGTATATTTATATTTTTCATTCAAAAAATGTGTTAAAAAAACAGCAGGATTTTATTTTTCACTTTTATATTTCTATTTTCATTCAAACAATGTGAAAAAGCAGGATTTTATATATATTGGTTTCATTCAAAAGTTGTGTAAAAAGAGTTAAAGGACAACTTCGGTATTTTTCAACCTGGGCTCTATTTCCCCATGTGTATGTGTACGTATGATTCATGGGTACCACTTGTTCTAAAATTGGTTCAGTATTGAGCCGCGAAATGAGCCAAAACGGTAATGGGGGCAAATGTGTCCCGTATAAAAGTGCTTTTTTTCGCCACTGACCGGTTCAGATTGCCAGTGCTATCTCTGTAAATAGCATATGGTAGCGGCCATGGGGCAGTGGTGAGTGTGAATGAGTGGAGTCAGCTGTCAGTCAGTATTGGAGCAGAAAGGCGGAAGGTGTCCCCGCTCGGTATTGTAAATGAATATGTGTGTGTGAAGTGTGTGTTTTTTCACCACTGACCGGTTCAAATCGCCAGTGCTATCTCTGTAAATAGCATGCTAACTTAGCCTTTCCCTTACCTCTGGGCTGTGTGATGTCACGAGCTTTGCTCCACTGTGTCTGTAGCTCTCTCTACTTGTGGGACAGCTGTTTTCTTGAGGAAGAGGTGTTTCGGGATTGGATGTCCTCTCTTCTTCGGCTGGCAGTAGTCATCTTGGGAGAAGTGAGCACTGCAGACCTGATGGTCTGCAAGGTGCAGTGTCTGGAGAGGAGCGTTAGCATCCATTTGTAGCACAACTAGCCACAACTTCAGCATCTCGCCGTCCGACAAAGGCAGTCTATGAAAGCTGTACGGGTTGTTGCGCGACAGCCTGTTCGGGAAAAAGGCCCGTTTGTTTGAGCACTCCAAAAACTCGGGTAACACTCCAGAGGGTAGCACGTAGAAGACTCCGTCCTCTGACTCTTCTAGCGTAACACACACTTCACACACACATACTCATTTACAATACCAAACGGGGACCACTTCCGCCTTTCCCGATCCAACACTGACTGACAGCTGACTCCACTCATTCACACTCACCACTGCCCCAGGGCCGCTACCATATGCTATTTACAGAGATAACACTGGCGTTCTGAACCGGTCAGTGGTGAAAAAAAGCACTTTTATATGGGACGCATTTGCCCCCATTACAGTTTTAGCTCGTTTCGCGGCTCAATACTGAACCAATTTTAGAATGAGTGGTACCCATGAATCACACGCACACATACACATGGGGAAATAGAGCCCAGGTTGAAAAATACTGAAGTTGTCCTTTAACTGCTGTGGTGGTATGTTTTAATAAGGTTACCAATAAATAAAAGATATTTAATAGTTGTCTATTTTTTTCATTACTGTACCGAAAAAAACGAACTGTGACTTGTGTACCAAGGTACGTACCGAACCGAGATTTTTGTGTACCGTTACACCCCTAGTGTCAGGTTTATGTTTAAATTGAACGGTGCATAGCGCTTCACAATTCAGCAGCAATTTATCTTTTTTGAGATTTTCTATTATTTGTCAACTTTTTCTCAGATAATGTGCAGGGTTTACATTCAAACAGCATGGTCCAAAACGCCTCTCATTTCAGCTGAAATTGAATTAGAATTTAGATGTTGTTTTATTTACTTTAAAGTGAATTGCTATCATTTTTGTCGGATAATCTGCAAGGTTCAATGTGCCCCACATTTCAGAGGCAGTTTATTTATTTTAGACGTTATTTCAGTGGTTTCCCTTTGACTGAGTTGCCCTAATGTTCACGTTCATACAGCACGGTGCAAAGTGTCTTGTACTTCAGCGGTATTTAGACATGACATGGTTGTTGAAGATTGTGATTAAAGCCTTCAAAGGGCTCTTAATGCACACAATTTCTTTTTTTTTTTTTGCCAGGAACATCCCTAATGTTTACATGTTTTTATGTATAAAAAATATATGTTTTTCTCATACTGTGTGCCTGAAACCTGTATTCACCCTCTGAAACAATCCGTTTTAGCGCCTGTCTCTTTAAGCCCACCCTTCCATAAAAGTATAGTTTGATCAGAGTCAGGTCTTCTTTATCTGCACTCTGGGTGTTTCTGCACTGTCACTGTAGCTGGGGAATGACTGTAACTACACTCTAGAGGCAGTTTCCACCTTTGTAGTATAGTTGTGACATCACAACTTCACAGAAGTCCTTCTGGCTTGTTTAAGGCACAGTTTCTGAATAGGGACTCCTCCGTTGCCTGAGCATTTTGATACTTTCACACTATTGATGTAGCACCTATACCTACTTTATTTTTATAAAGAAAGTGGAAATCTGACTTTTTACAATATGGGACCTTTAAAGCCCCAGGAGGCCAGCTCACCCCCACTATATTATCATTAGTGATAGGAATAATGGCCAAAGCTACAAAAGTAAGACAGGTGTAAAATGGAATTATTCTTTAAGGGGGGACTTAACCCATTTTTAAAATTTGTACATGTTATTCCTATGGTCTAAGACAGTCGAAAAATAATAGTAAACATGAACAGCTCCCTCCCAAATCCAAACACTGGAGCGCTATAACTCAAATTTGTGTTATAGGGTACAAAATCTGCAGCTGCTCCACAGACAGTCAGTGGTAAAAGATGTTGTGGATGACACTGAGAGCAGCCAGGGGAACATTCTGAGTAGGCCTTTATGGGAACACGGCTGAGAACAAAAAGAAAACAAACATTATTTGGGTTCATAAAATCAGGCTCCCATTCATTGTGTATGGAACAGCTCCAGACTTTATACCTAATGACATCACAAGTGTGACACTTCCTTCTCTGGTTTCCGGCTTTGAGGGAGAGCAGCTCATGTTCACTAATAATAGTGATTGAACTTTCCTAGGCCATGGAAATAACATGTTAGAATTCTTCCTTTTGGCGGTGTCCCCCTTTAAAATACAGGTGGCCACATGCTATTGGCTATTGACAAAGTAACACTGTCTGTTTTTAATTTGCTGTGTGGTGTGTTCTTGTAAACAAACAAAAGTTCTGTTAACATTCAGTGTTTCTTATGTAAAGGCTTTGTGTGCATGCTTGAGGTCAGACGGACATGAATGCATTTTC
The DNA here is from genome assembly GCF_041903045.1 of Epinephelus lanceolatus. Lineage (NCBI taxonomy): Eukaryota > Metazoa > Chordata > Actinopteri > Perciformes > Serranidae > Epinephelus > Epinephelus lanceolatus. Next base: position 37,691,452 of record NC_135756.1, on the reverse strand, counting down.
CTCCTTGTTATACATTTTAACATGCGTTGTTTACACACTTGTAGTCCTCTTCTTTACTGCCTTTGCCGTCACATTGCTGTGTTTGTTTGTGCGGTACCACCACCAACCATCAGTCAGCAGAATAATTTGGAAACTTGGATCATGAATGTGTATTACGCCACCTGCAAGTCCCACCTTAACAGTGTTTCTTTTATTGGAGGACATTAAGGGTTAAAACAGTTAGGCAGATTTAGCGTAGCAGTGGTATACCTGCATGTAAATCTGAGGTTATCATACAGTGTACAATTGCTTATCTATGCCACTGCGGAGGGGCGACTGGAATCTAAGCTGCCCAACTCCTTTTCTCCTCCACTGCTTTTCACACTTTAATACATACTTCCATTTGAAAAGAAAGTTAAGTTACAGTTATAATAAAGTGTTAGGCCTACTTCAACCAAAATAACCTTCTGTTTTAATTTCTGTAAGGGTCATTTTAACTGATATTAATAATGGTAACTGTGTAATACTGTGATACTGTGAAATAGGGGTGGGAATCATCAGAGGCCCCATGTTTTGATATTATCGTGATACAATATCATTGCGATTTTTAAATGTGTTGCGATATGCTGCTGAGTATTGCTATTAGATATATTGATATATTGTAATTTATTACCTTTTTTCAACTGTATATTGTGTCCCCAAAGGAAAACTTTGTTAACATCTGTTTTATCTGGTAAGATACAGTTTTCAATATTCAGCTCATCTCACTTCTGTCATTTGTATTGCAGTAGAATGTTTCGAGTAGACTAAAAAGGCAATTGATTATATTATTCTATTAGGCTACCAAAAGTGAAATTTTTAATTGTAAGTTTGGTAATTTCTATGTGAAACTGTGATATTTTCTGAGACCGTTATGGTACTGTGAAAATCTCATACCATTACAGCCCTAGTAAGATGTGTCCACAGTGGTTGCTGCATGTGAAACCCACCCAGAAACTAGGGATATCCCGATCTGATATTTGATTCGGTATCGGCCGCCGATATTACCAAAAAATGTGCATCGGATCGGACTGCATGGAAAAATGCCGATCCAAGAACTCCGATCCAGTTTTGCATGGAGTCCGATCCAGGTTTTCCGGTCAGCCCAGCACTCCGCGAGTCAAGCAGTCCATTCCAGTGATCCGCTCCAGCACTTACTATCAATCCACCAGGCCAGCATGCAGACGCAGACACACACGAAGGGTAGCGGTCAAGTTAGTTAACTGACTATTTGTTCTCTGCTCTGGTTTTTTGAGAGTGATATTTTTATTTGGTTTACACTCTTACTGTTTAAGTTAAGAGCACTGATGGCATTGTTTTAGGCACAATTAGTGAAATTGGAGCCATGGATGGAGTATTGCTTGTTTAAACAGTTTTTGTCCCCTCTGTCGGCCCCAGGAAACAGCAGCACCAGGCTGGCACAGACACTACAAAAATAACTGAAAAGGAAAGGCTGCATTGTTTGTTAAATGTCAACAATGTGTTGTGGTGTTAATCTTTTTTTATTTATTAGGGGGCCAAAGCACAAGTGTGTGGAGTCTTGCTGCTATTTTAATTTCAATGTTAGACATTTTAAAGATTTCTTGTTTTGATTTATTTTCTATTTATCAAGGGGCCAAAGCAGCCAAAGCAAAACAGCTATATTTTTTATTTAGTGTTAATGTTCAAGTTTAAAGTTTATTTATTTAACCCTATTAACAATAAATGGGTAAGTTTCTCATACCAACTGTTGTGGATCATTCCTGATTAAGTAGTTGTTCTTGTTAGAGTAATATCGCTTGATCAGATCTTTTCTAACATGACTGACAACAAAATAAGTGAATATGTATAATATGCGCTTGGATCGGATCGGTATCGGTATCGGCCAAAACTCAAGGCTGTAGTATTGTTATCGGATCGGAAGAGAAAAAGCTGGATCAGGACATCCCTACCAGAAACTCAGTATTTTTTTTTTTTTTTGCTTCAGTCAGCTGACAACATGTTAACAGTAAGCTGTGTCTGTATCTGTGTTGTAAACATTTGAACCTTGATTGAATTTCTGCCAGGATTCTTGACAAGAGAGACAAACTACTGTGTTGACTCTATTAGATTTAGTCCGCAGGCTCATTGGTGCTAGGGCTGCACAATTCTGGAAAACATGAGAATCACAATTTTTTGGCTTATAATTGAGATCACGATTCTCTCACGATTTTTTTCAACATAAAGATTTATTGTGCTTATTTCCTGATACAAAAGGAAAAGTAACAAAAATTATAAATAAATAATAAAAAAAAATAAAAAATAAAAATAAAAATATCATTAAATAACAAAACCTATGATTGTGCCTAATACACGAGACACAAGGCACATAAACTCTGGTCAGCAGAGAGGGAACACTCCTGTTTTTAGCTTAAATGCAACAGCTGAAGCCTGACACTGACCGTAAAAACAATAAACTTTAGTCTCTTGTCTTCTCTTACAGCTTTTGAACAATTTTAACAATAATATCAATGCTGAACAACTTTTTTCTGAGGTAGGTATTCGAGGCCTGGAATTAAATCATTTTTAGGGCAAGGCCACTTTGGCCTTTAATAAATGCAAATTTATTGGGGCATTATGGCCAAAATGTGGGGCACCAAGGCCAAAACCAATGGCGCAATAACAATATGTGCTAATTACATTGAATGAAGACAAAACAATGTATGTGTTGAAAAACAGTACTGAGTTTATTAAAACTGTAAACTGAAAATTTGACTTTTCCACAAAATGCTGTGTGATAAATGTTATTAAAATTAAATTAAAATGTGAACAATTCATAATATTCATTGTTATTTTTATGATAAAATAAAGTCTAAATGGACTAAGACTCAACACCATGCATTTGACAGGAGTATTCACCTAACATAGCCTACATATCTTTAATTATTTATATGTCTGTATATTTTTACATAAATCCCCAATATTTTATTTGCCTTTAAAAAAACTCCTCTTCCTTCATTTAATTTGACAGAGTTTATTGTATTGTATTGTATTATATGTATTAATTCTCTACAGGATCTTGTATGTTCTTTAATGTGTGTTCAATTTATAAGAAAAAAACAAAACGTTTTGGTGAACCCTGCAGCAAAGTGAACCCTCTTCCTCAGAGAGGATCTTTGCCTCCCAGTTTGTTCCTGGCGGCAGAGCAGAGTGAACCATCTTTCTTCTCAGAGGATCTTTGTCCCATGAGAGCAGGCAGTGTAAACAACTTTCGCTGGCGATTTGACAGTCACTAGAAGCACATTATGACCCTTTGTAAAAGTTTCTGTGTGGTACCTGTGTTGTACATGAGCTAACGTTAGCGGCTAAGGACCAAGAGGCTGTCCGGTATGTGTGTATGTGCGTGTGTGTGTCTGTCTGAGGAGTGTCAGTACATTAACTTGTAAGGGGTCCTCCTCATGTTGTCGGCTCTCTCCTGCTCTCGCTGCTTTCCAAACTGCCAGCCGGCTGTCGCTCTGCATCACGTGGTATGATGCTGCATCGTTGGGAGCGCTTCTTTTCATGCAGATGATGTCCCAACTCCCGGCACGGGCGGGGCCGGCAGAATTGCCGTCATTGAAAAATTATCGCGTATGCATATGAATCGAGATCACGATTTTATTACGATTAATCGCGCAGCCCTATAAGACAGTTGTTTGTTGATGAATGTTGTGAGTTGTAATGGAGCCAAATTATGTACTGTTACCTTTGTTAAATGTTGCTGTTGTCCCTGATTTTATATGAGAAGAGGAAAAGATTGCTAGACGCTAGGCTAATTTATACAATGTAAAATGCCATAGACTTGTGCTAATGATGTTAGCATGTTGTATTGGTGGGGGGAAATGTGCCCAGATAAAGGCAAGTGATTGTCTGTCAGTTGTGCGATTTATAGTGAAGCCAATTTGCATAGTTGTGTTTGAAATTCTCTATTAAGCCATATTTAATGTGTGTTTTGAATCAACTATATAAATAAAGTTTGATTTGAACTAAACTTTACAGCACTTAATACAGTCCTCCACCGCCGACTAGTGTTTTGGAGGTGTAACTGCAGAATGACACAGACACCACCGCAGAAGTAAAAATAACGTGCAGATTTTTTTTTCTTCCCATGACTAATCAATTAGTTGAAGATTATGTGTGACTTTAGTCAACCAAGATTTTCTTTGGTTGACTACAGCCCTAAATGATGCTTGTTACTGTGACTAATAATGACATCAGTAGGCTGAATGGAGATGATGTGTTGAATAAAATCATTTGGCTAATAAATAGGGCTGGGCGGTATGACCTAAAATTCATATCACGGTATAAATCGAATCCCTTCATGGTAACAGTATATATCGCGGTATAAATTTAAGTGTAAAAGTTATAATAGAAGTGTTTCTGAATGGGTTTTGTAGTCCCTTAGCAAAGCTAAATTGATAAAAAAAAAAAAACAACAACAACAAAAGCAAAGATATAACATATTTTTTAGAGCATTTATTGTGCAGAATGCAGATCTCAAAACTCAAAATTAAAACCCAGTACTCTATGGTGCAAAATGTCCCCTGGGATCTATATCAAAAGGTAATTTCCTTCTTTTAGCAAAATCCTAAATGACTGAGTTGTGTTTTTTCCACCTGGACCTTTATGCTCTGCCATTTCTCCTCTAATCATCACGCTGTAACCTGTGACAGGTTAGAGCGCAAATCTCTACCGTGGGCCAAATTTATATCATTTCTACCGTCTACCGCATATACCGTGCAGCCCTACTAATAAACTGCTTTTGTAGTCTGAAGAAGTCATGTCAAGATGAAGCTATAAGAGGCAATCCACTCTGCCAGAGATAGCTGTGGCCAGAGACACTCTGTTTTCAGGTCGACCGTCTGTCCATCCATCCGTCTATCCGTCCCATTCTTATGAACACGATATCTCCAGAACGCCATCAGAGAATTTCTTAAACTTTGACACAAACCTCTTTGTCAAATCTACTTTGACTTGACGATGAACTGGTTAGATTTTGGTGGTCGTCTGTCTGTCTCATTTTTGTTAACGTGGTGTCTCAAAACACCTTGAGGGAATTCCTTAAAGTTTGGCACAAACGTTCACTTGGACTTAAGAATAAAGTACTTACTTATACTTATACTTACCACTTAGGTGGTCAAAGGTCAAGGTCACTGTGACCCCATCCCTGGCTTCTCGAGAAGCATCTCAAGAACACCTTCAGGAAATTTCTTCGAATTTTACACAAACATCCACTTTGACTAAATGATGAACTGGTTAGATTTTGAAGGTCAAAGTTCAAGGTCACTGTGACCTCACATCTGTCTTAATCTCAATAGTATCTCAAGAAGGCCTTGAAGGAATTTTCTCAAATTTTACACAAATGTCCACTTAGATGCTATGATGAAGTGATTAGAATTTGGTGGTCAAAGGTCACTGTGACCTCACAAAACAAGTTTTTGGCCATAACTCAAGAATTCATACTTTAATTATGACAAATTTTCTACAAATATCTAATAGGATAAAATTATGAAGTGATATTTTATATCAACGGTCAGCTTTACTGTGAAAAAACATTTTTCTGGCCATTATTCAACATCAATTTAGGAACAGAATGGGAGAAAATTGGTCAGATATTGAACTGATGTGTGTGTGAAGAATCTATGTCTGTGAGAACATGTAAACTGTAAGTGCAACTTGACTGGTTCATGGAGGCATATAACTGTGAGGTGGTAATTCTAGTTCTTTTTGTCCAATACTGTAATATTATCCATTCGCGGTCACCATCTTTCTCAGCTCAGCTGCCTGTTTTGCCAGTAGAGAGTGACCTCTGTGCTGTGCATTTCATTACACTGCCTCAATTCTGCATCAATACAGAGTATCTGTAAAATCATACCTTGGGGGATTTCTGAATATCATGTATACCATAATCCCTTGATACTGCCTAAGCTTAGTTATTTCCTTGTGTCATCCACAGCACTGGGAGGCGTTCCAGTACATCACAGAGATCTTCATCCTGGTACCTGCTCTCCTTGGCCTCAAGGGAAACCTGGAGATGACTCTGGCCTCAAGGCTGTCCACAGCGGTGAGACAAACACACACACTGTATTGCTCCACTTCACACCTCCCAGAGTAAACAGTGTAAAAAGGGAGGAGCAGTGAGGAGAGCGAACAGTGAACCACAAGCATGGGCATTTGCAGCATGTGATAACCCATAAACTGGTGTCATAAACCTGTGTAATTACAAGCCTGCCCACAAGTGCATGAAGCAGTTATTCAGCAGAGCCTGTGTAATATTTCTCCACGTCTCTGTGTTTGTCTCCACCATTTAAACAATGCAAAGGAGAAACAGTTAAAGAAGTGACAGCAGAATTCTGTCTTTGTTAGTTTTTTTTGGTGTTCCTGTTGGCTCCCGGCTCTCCGCATACAGGCTCCACATTCACAATGCTATGTCAGCACGAACAGCAGAACTCAGTGTGAGCTGATACTCGTCAGTGGTGTCCTAAAAAAACTGTCTGTCTTGGTGTTCATGTTCTCCTTAAGGCCCGAACATACTCAGGCGGAACATACGCGGAACGGATTCCGCGGAGGTCCGCGCGGACTCAAAGCGGACGTCCGCAAGGCCTGTGCGCGCAAAGCTCAGATTTTACGACCGCGCGGACTCCGCTCCGCACACCAGTGACTGCTTGGCATGTATTTTTCACATCGCAGGGATTTTTCACGGACATTTTTACAGGAAACTACAACGCGGAAGTGCGCTCGACTATGATAAACCCGAATGACTGCGGACATTCCTCGCGGAGTCCGTTCCGCTTATAGTACGCCCGAGTATGTTCGGGCCTTTAGACTCAGCTTTGAACAGTGATTCACATTGTGGGGAGTTAGGTAGCATGAAGACATTTGGAAGGGTTTCCATATTTTACCCAGCTGTTAAAGTTTAGTATCTCATAAAACTGCTGACTATGCGGTACAAAGAACCAAATTCTTTTGAAATGTGGACCAGAGAAACCAGAGAAAACGGGCTATGGTATTGGCTGTTGCTCAAGAGGAAGAAAACCTACCACCACCACAACTAAATGGTAAAAGCAGTGCTGATCAAGTATGAACCCAGATCCTGTAACTGTCTTTTCTAATTCTAACCTCAAATGTTTACATTGTTATTTAACTGTAATACAGGATTGTTGTTACCAGCTGGCTGCCATATTGTTTCCTGTTAAAAAACGGCCAAACTTGCAATACATCACCCACCAGCTGGAGCCTTGAAGGGGCTGTGACATATCTATAGTAGGGCTGTAGTCAACCAAACAAAATCTTGGTCGCCTAAAGTCGTACATAATCTTCAACTAATCGATTAGTCGTGGGAAAAAAAATCTGCACGTTATTTTTACTTCTGCTGTGGTATGTCTGTGTCACTCTGCAGTTACACCTCCAAAACACTAGTCGGCAGTGGAGGACTGTGTTAAGTGCTGTAAAGTTTAGTTGATTCAAAACACACATTAAATATGGCTTAATATGGGGCATTGATAGCGTAGTGGATAGTGCCGGCGCCCCATGTACAGAGGCAATGCCTCGCTGCAGCGGCCACGGGTTCAATTCTGGACACATTTCCCCCACCAATACAACATGCTAACATCATTAGCACAAGTCTGTGGCATTTTATATTGTATAAATTAGCCTAGCGTCTAGTTTAGTTCAAATCAAACTTTATTTATATAGTTGATTCAAAACACACATTAAATATGGCTTAATAGAGACAATTTCAAACACAAGTACGCAAATTGGCTTCACTATAAATTGCAGAACTGACAGACAGTCACTTGCCTTTATCTGAACACATTTCCCCACCAATACAACATGCTAACAACATTAGCACAAGTCTATGGCATTTTACATTGTATAAATTAGTCTAGCGTCTAGCAGTCTTTTCCTCTTCTCATATAAAATCAGGGACAACAGCAACATTTAACAAAGGTAACAGTACATAATTTGGCTCCATTACAACTCATAACATTCACCGACAAAACAACTGTCTTATACTAAACAAGTTTTCCAAGCAAATACAACATGCTAACGTTATTAGCGCCAGCCTATGGCATTTTACATGGTATACATTAGCCTAGCGATGAGCGGAGATTTCCTCTGCTCATATGAAACCAGGATAAATCCCTGAAGGATAAATCACACACACAACTTAAAATGCTATTTTAGTGGAATCTGTGAAATACAAGTAAATACAAGCTTCGTTTCCACTGAGGGAAACAGTGTCAGAAACTCAAGGAGGTCTGCGTCACCGCGACGCTGAGCATCAGGGTGGGCGAGTTCAGCTTTCTGTCAACAACTAACTTTTTGCTGTCTCTCTATTCTGTCCTATTTCCTAACACAGGTGAATGTGGGCAAGATGGATTCTCCCATAGAGAAGTGGAATCTAATCATAGGCAACCTGGCTCTGAAGCAGGTAATCACATTCAGTTTAGCCTGAAAACTACTGACATGCACACACAGCCAGCATTGCCAGATAGTATTCCTACTAAGCTGTTCACGTGGCTAATGGAAATTAATATTCTAATATTCCTATTGGCATGCAGCCATGCATACTCCCATTCACATACCCAGAGGTGGGACCAAGTCTCATGTCAAGACTGACAAGTCCCAAAATTACCAAAATTTACCTAAATTATTTCTGTTTTAGTAACAGTGTCATAATATTAAATTTGCAAAAATCATGATGGCTGCTTTATTTGTTTGTTAAAACAAGTTTGTTAGAAAGTTACTTAGTTGTTGAGCTAACATTAACTAAGCATCAGCTTGTTAGTTATGTTAATATTTGCCTCGACTTACCGCTCTTTGTGCACCTTTAAATGTCAAAGTTGGAAGTTGTTCCATCTCTATCTGTAACTTCTAACCTGCACATTTTTAGTAGTGTAATTCATTCTTTTTGTGGAACACTGCATAGTTTTTAACACAAATGAAATTATTGCACATCATGGACCATTTAGGGAATTACGTGTGAAGTTGTTGGGAATGAATCGCAGTAATGTTGGTTGATTCAGGAAATAAGGGGGAGTTAATTGATCCGTGTCACTTTTTTTGAATAACATACTTTTTAATCTTTGGGCCTGGGGGAACTCAGCCTCCCTCATTCATTCCTTCAACCACCTTCTTGAAAAGCGATTGGTGTCATAATATGTGCACATAACCAAAAACGTGTTATTATTCAAGTCTTTCATAATGTTTAAAAGTAGGGGTGGCTGTGGCTCAGAGGTAGAGCCGGTTGTCCACCAATTGGAAGATCAGTGGTTCGATCCCTGGCTCCTCCAGTCTGCATGTCAAAGTATCCTTGAGCAACATACTGTGCTTTTCTTTTGGGCATGCATCTCTAACCCACAACTTTGGTAACTGTTCATTAGTTGGTTTGTGTATGGCATATCCATGACAACGCACAGTAGAGTTGGGCGGTATCCAAATTTTGTTACCGTTAAACCTTCCCCACATTTTCCCAAGGTATACGGTATAACTGTGACTAATTAAAAATCACTTTGAAGGGCTCAGAGGGAGTTGACAAAATGTCGGCTTGTACCTATACCAGAAACATAATAACAAACATCACATAGGCCTAAGAATACTGAAAAAATAACATAAACATGTAGAACACTAACAACTTTTATTAACAAATATTAAGTCCACTTCAAAAAGGTAACAATAAATAACAAAGGCAATAACAATAATGTGTGCTATACAGCGTATCCTCAGACCGCAGCAGCTACTGTCTGATGGCTTATTTTTAGAACCTATCAACATAAATCAAATAAATTAAAGCACAGCTCTACAGCATCCAGTACTAGGACTTCAAATCAAATAAGAAAAACAGAACAATAAATAACAAGGCATAACCGAAAATGGGCATATATAATCCTATCCTGAGAAAACAACAGGAAATACTGTTCGTTGGTTTATTTTTAGAGCCTACCTTTAGTTAGTTTTAGCATTCTATGCTTCAAAACTATTCAAGGTTTTTCGCCAGAATGTTTACTTTATCCAGCTGGAGCAGGGCACGTAGTGGATTGACAACTTTGGCCGCGGTGCTGACGCACCGCTCTGAGGGAGAGCTTGTGGCACAAACGCACAGATATTTTCAGGCAGCCCTCGACATCAGAGGAAAATGCCTGGCTCCATCACATTTCCACCTGAGAAGGGGGGTCTTCGTCTCCCTGAATAACAGGCTCACGACAACAGGCCGTTATCTCTGCTCCTGCTCGCTCCTGTATGGTGCCGACCGGACCTGCCACCGCATCGGCTCTTCTTTGAAGGAGACTGCCCAGAGTCATCTGTTTTTTTGGTGGGTCGGGTTGCACTTCTCCCTCCTCCACTCTGATGGCCACTGGACCTGCTGCTGCTGCTTGCAGAAGTTGTGAAGTTGTGGGGTTTTTGGGGACCAACTTGCTTGATGTGCGGCTTGCCATCTTTTCTTCTATTTCACACATCTGAGCTGTCACGTGACGACGTCACATCCAAAAACTTTATCAAATGTCATCTCCCGACAACAGTTAAGGGCAGTTATAAGAGCAACATTATAGCCTACTATTAGTTTTAAATTGTAATAGTATTAAATTGAAAACTCAACAACACATACATAGGTGCTGGACAAGCCCTCATTATTTAGGCATTAAATAAATTATATTTAATATTATATTAGGTCCCTATAGGCCTATATGGGCGGCAGATTTTTTTTTAATGACGGTAATGAAACTGATGCCGTTGGTATTTTTAGATACCGCAGGATACCTTATTATAACCGTATTATCGCCTAACCCTAACGCACAGAGCCGACTGTAAAGAGACGAGAGGCTGTGTGTCGTAAACTGCAGTAAAAAAACCCAATCGTGATGCATATTCTGAATGTGTTGTATACTAGAGCTGGGAATCACCAGGGGCCTCATGTACAAAGGGTGCGTACACACAAAAACGTGGCGTACGTCCTTTTCCACAGCAAAGTTCAGATGTATCAAGAGTGAAATGACCGTGGAAATGTGCGGTGCCGTTTCTACAGCTGTTGATCCTTTGGCGACACTTAGAGGTGATGCTGGGAAACTGTTGTAATAAATAAATGTGAAAACAATTAGTCCTCAGAATGATATGCACATCAGAGAAACATGAACAATTAACACTGATGAACAATTAACACACCCATGTGTCTGCAATTAGATGAGCGGATATAAAAGCATGCGCAAAGTGGTGCCGAAAATACCGTTAACAACAACGGCTGCTTTAGCAGTATTAGAAGATTTGTAAATGGCGCAATATGAAGAGAGCGTGTGTTCAGAGACAGATGGCTCCCGAGGCCAATCCTCCTGGAACTGTGCGCAGAGCTGCAGCCGGCAGCACGACACGGCGAGGAGCCATGCGCTGCCTGTATCCATACAGGTGCTGACCACACTGGGGTTCCTAGCAACAGGGGCATTCCAGAGTAGGGTTGGGTACCATTCATAATTGAACCGATACAGTACCAGTACCGGTATCTGGAATTCGGTACCGGTACCAAACGGTACCTTATTTCGGTACTTTTTAACCCTATGGGCCCTAGGCTTTTTTGGGGTATTTTTACTGCCTTTACTTTTAAGCTCATATCACAGTCATTATAAAGGCTACATACACATGCTATAGCTTTTTTTCAGGACAATCAGGGCTAACCAGATTTGCCATCATTTCATGTCCTTCTATGTGCCTGTATTTTATATTAATTTTCATATCAATGAAAAAAACAAATCTGTGTGCCTAGATTCTTACATTTTTACATGTATCTCACCATAGCAAGTTGTAAAAAGACATATTCTGCCATATATGAAGAGGGGAGACTCTCTGGAATCTGGCAATATAAGAACCATGACGGTGGGACATTCTGTCACTTCACAGCTGTCCAAAACATGTGGTTTGTGCCAGGCGGACATGCCAGTATTTTTTCATTATTGGAAGAAATTCCATTGACTCATTCACAAGTCAAAAATGTGTTTTATCTGAAAGAAACATGCAATATTTACATCTAAGATCATAGAAAAATAGTCAACCAAGTGCAATGATAATATTTGTTTTTCAGTTTCAGTTATATATTGGGGAGACATTTTGGGCATTGGTGGGGGGCACGTGTCCCCCTCAATGTATATGGTGACTACGGCCCTGTCAGCATGCATTAGGCTGCAGTTGTCTGGGTGCGCAAAGGTGAAGTGGCTGGTCTTGTCATACAAAGTTTGATGGAGTGTCAACTGGACAATATGGAGATATTTGCATCTTGAAAGCCGGACTACAAATGTGGATAGACAGGGAGAAACACACGCAAGCCTAAGACATGGTAAGATACGATATTCCTCACTATATGAAGTGACTGACAACAAAATCTGTATCATGGATTGTAAAGAAATTCGTCAGGTTTTTATTTTGTAGACAATTGATCTGTATTTATAGCGTGATGGGATGACAGCACAATGATGTGTGTGGTCCTGCGCTTTCATGTGGTATGTGTGGCATTTCTGTGCGAGCCTGCGTTCGCGAGTAATTCATCCAAGAGTAATGTGTGTGCAAAGCTGTATGAAAGCTCTGTTATACATCATTTTATTGTAATTTTTTGCTGTTAAAACATTGGATTACCGACAAGTGCTTGGTCTTGTCGGAAAGCTACAATTCTGTTGTTGCCGCTGATATGCGTGGCTTCTTGCTATGACGCACAGTCGCGGAAAAAATCCACAGAGAAGAACGGGTGTGAATTTGGACGCACTATGTCGTTCGGGCCCATAGTCTAAACTTCTCAGTATCAACATTTTATTGAGAACATTTAGGAACAGTGCTGCACATTAACTTTTGTCTGCACATTGTTTTTGTCGCCATTGTTGTTGAGTCTGAGATGTGAGTCCGCCTCCACCTCAGGTACCGAAATTTGGCACCGTTTCATTTTAAGTGAATCGGTACTCGGTAGTACCGATGTGAATCGGTACCAAGTACAAAAAGTACCGAGTTTCGGTACCCAACCCTATTCCACAGGGAGCTGGCCGACCGATTGGGACTGTGCCAGTTGACCCTGAGCCGAGCCATGCCAGCTGTGTGGGACGGAATTATCCGCATGTCAGCCAGGTACAGTCAGGTCCATAATTATTTGGACAATGATACAGTTGTCGTCATTTTGGCTCTGTACACCACCACAATGGGTTTTAAATGAAACAATGAATACCTGCTTAAAGTGCAGACTCAGCTTTCATTTAAGGCTTTTTTCAAAAATGTAGTATGAACCGTGTAGGAATGACAACCATTTCTTCACACAGTCCCCCGACTTTAAGGGCTCATAAGTATTTGGACAAACTAACATAATCATCAATTAAACAGTCAGTTTTAATACTTGGTTGCAAATCCTTTACAGTCAATGACTGCCTGAAGTGTTGGACACATAGGCATCATCAGATGCTGGGTTTCTTCCCTGGTGATACTCTGCCAGCCCTTTACTGCAGCCGTCTGCACTTCCTGCTTGTGTTTTGGGTGTTTTGCCCTCAGTTTTGGCTTCAGCAAGAGAAACGCATGCTCAGTTGGATTCAGGTCAGATGATATGACTTGGCCATTGCAGAACATTCCACTTCTTTGCCTTAAAAATGTCTTTGGTTGCTTTTGCAGTATGCTTCAGGTCATTGTCCATCTGCATTGTGAAGCATTGTCCAATGAGTTTTGAAGCATTTGGTTGAATCTGAGCAGATAATGTAGCCCCAAACACTTCACTTAATTATTTGTCTGCTTTCAATTGACCCCAGGCGACTCTCTGTTCAAATGGGGTGAGGCCACACTTTGGCCACACTTTGGCGGTGGGCAGCCGTCCTCCGCTTCACGTCCAGGTTAATGTCGGACCACTTCTTTTTTAATTCTGCGTGTGTACAAAAACACTAAAACACTAAATTTTGGAAAAAGGACTACTTCAGAAAATCCAAAGGGAATATGCTCAGCATCGTATCGTTTCTCTGTTTTTTTGTGATTTATAAGTACTTTGTTGTGTGACTATCGTGTGATTATTTAGCTTGCCTTGCTAAATAATTGTTTCTTTTGTTCAGACCAGTGCCTTCGGGCCAACTGAGTCGTTTGTGTTTATTGTAAATAGTCAGTGTCACATATTGTTTGCACGGAGCGTAGGGGTGAGTTGCTATTTTTGTTATACCTGTTTTCTCATGTTTTTCGTTAGCCTAGGGAGTTAGGCCTAGTATTGTATTTTTGTTTCTTTTGTTTTTGTTAGGAATCAGTTATTTTGCCGGTCGGTAGACAGGTTGCTTTTTGTTTGTTGTTTTGGCCTGGGTTCACCCTGACGTCTTTTGCTCCATTTTGTGTGCGATATTGTACAGTGTGTTTTTGGAGTGTGTAGCAATAAATTGCTCACCTGTACATTTACTCCCATGTTCCTGTGTGTCCTTATGTTACGCACCCACACCCCTAGACCGGGGTGTAACATAAAGTGGGGACTCGTCCCTCCTTTATTCCCGTTTTCGTTGTTGAGATTTGTTGTTGCAAATCTTTAGTTGGCAGTCTTTTTTGTTGTGTGGGGGCACAACATGTTCGATATGGATGAGTTTGCACAAAACCCCACCGTGGACAAGTTGGAAAGATGCACAAAAGCAGATTTATTTTTGATTGCCTCGTTCTTTGATGTCTCTATTCCCTTAAATGCACGTAAGGTAGAGATTAAAAGTTGTCTGTCACAGAGGTTGGTGGAGAAGGGCGTAATTAAAGTAGCAAAGCGGCAGCTGTATCTGGGGGTTTAGTCGTGGAAGTGGGAGCGGTGGCTGCCACGGCCACACAACCTCCCAGCGGCCAGGTGAAGCTAGGGGCGGAGGCTCCTGCTGTCACCCGGATCTCAAGCGCGGATCCGATTGCGCTGCTACAGGCTGGGATGGACACGGAGGATCTGAAGCTGGCTCTTTGTATGAAAGAGGTGGAGCTGGAGACAAAAAACCACGAGGTTGAGCTCATGCACCTCCGCATAAGGGCTATGGAGCTTGACAGACCTTCATTTACGTCTACCCCGGTGAGTATTTTGCCTTCCTGCCACTGCTGCTGAACAGTTTGACGTAAGCCGGCATATTTTCTTAGTGCCGCCGTTTAGGGAGAGTGAAGTTGACTCATATTTTAATGCTTTTGAACGCATCGCAGCAACTTTGAGGTGGCCCAGAGATGTCTGGAGTCTTTTGTTAGTGTAAACTGGGGGGTAAAGCTCAAGAAGTATGTGCAAGCTTAACCATTGAGCAAAGCCTTGATTATGACGTGGTGAAAGCCACTGTGGTACGTGCATATGAGTTGGTCCCCAAGGCATATCGCCAAAAGTTCCGTGCCTGCAAGAAGTCTGCCAACCAGAATTACGTGGAGTTTGCCAGAGAGAAAACTGTTCTGTTTGATAAGTGGTGCGCTGCCAGTAAAGTGACAGATTTTGCTCAACTCTGTGAACTAGTTCTGTTGGAGGAGTTCAAGACATGTCTGCCAGAGAAAATTGTTGTGTATTTAAATGAGCAAAAAGTTGAGTTGCTGTCAAAAGCTGCGGTGTGTGCAGATGAGTTTGTGCTGACTCCCCGAGTTGCCTTTCCTTTCCTTCCATCTTATCGCTCGCTGTCCTGCTCTTCAGCAAAAAGAGGCTACTCAGGGCCCCAGAAAGCTTAAAAGTGTGGGTTTTGTCCAGTCGGTTCCTGCTCCAGCCTCCGTCCAGACTGCTCCTGCTGTGCCCGCTGTGAGCTCAGACGAACCTAAGGAAGATGAAATAGATGAGTTGTACAAATCGTTTATCACCGAAGGTTCAGTCTCACTGACGGGAAGATAAAGACCAGATACCGGTCACAATCCTACGTGACTCGGGAGCGAATCAGTCCCTTTTGTTGCGGAGTGTCTTACCTTTTTCCTGCAGTTCATTCTGTGGTTCTGATGCTCTTCTGTGGGGGGTGAAGATGAGTACTGTGAGAGCGCCGCTGCACTCTGTGTTTCTGCGTTCGCCTCTGGTTACCGGTCCTGTGAAACTCGGCTTACATTCCCGCCTGCCAATTCAGGGTGTGGATCTAATCCTGGGTAATGATTTGGCAGAAAAGAAGATTTTCCCAACACCTGAGGTGGTTGAAGACCCTGTGCCTGACTCTGTTTCACCTCTGTCCACTGCTGTTAATCCTGTCTTCCCTGCCTGTGTTGTGACGCGTGCGCAGTCACGCAAATTCGGAGACGTAATGAACCTGGCTGACTCATTCATGTTCTCCCCCGATGATAAAACAGAGTCTCCTCTTGCAGCCAAACCTGTGGAAAATGTGCCAATGAATCTGCTGCCCACCGAGGTGGAGTTGGTGTTTGAAGTGGACTGAAATGCGTTCATTGTCGCACAGCAGAGTGACCCGACTCTGGCCACGTGCCTGGCGCTTGTCGCTGCTCCAAACTCTGAAACCCTGCATGTGTACGCTGTTGTAGATGGGGTCTTGATGCGCAACTGGTTTCCCCCAGCTGTTGGCAATCTGGAGTGGAATGTGGTCCAGCAGTTAGTTGTTCCCCAGAGTTTTCGGTCACATGTTCTCAGTCTGGCTCATAATAATCTCTCTGGCCACTTAGGAATCAAAAAGACCTACCACCGCATCATGTGCTATTTCTGTTGGCCAGGGCTGAAGTCTGATGTCACTCGTTTTGGTCGTTCTTGTCATGTGTGCCAAGTCAGTGGGAAGCCAAATCAGATAATTCCTCCCGCTCCGCTTCAGCCCATTCCTGTACTTGGGGAGCCGTTTGAGCACCTGATCTTGGACTGTGTCGGCCCGTTCCCTAAGACAAAGTCCGGCCATCAGTACTTGTTGACGTTGATGTGTGCTGCTACTCGTTACCCCGAAGCCATTCCATTGCACACCCTAAAAGCTAAAGCTATTTTCAAGGCACTCACTAACTTCTTCTCCACCTTTGGGTTGCCGAAGTACATTCAGACCGATCAATCAATCAATTTCAATCAATTTTATTTATAAAGCCCAATATCACAAATCACAATTTGCCTCACAGGGCTCACAGCGGATAAGGAAAAACTCCCCCAAAAAAACCCTTTAACGGGGAAAAAAAACGGTAGAAACCTCAGGAAGAGCAACTGAGGAGGGATCCCTCTTCCAGGACGGACAGACGTGCAATAGATGTCGTACAGAACAGATCAGCATAATAAATTAACAGTAATCCGCATGACACAATGAGACAGAGAGAGAGATGCAGGTAATGACAGTAGGTTACAACAACATTATTGAAAGTAATAATATTATAGTTATAGTTCTGGCTACTGTGGTACAATATGTTGAAAGTATGTATTAATATCTGGCAGTATACATGTGTGACAATAGTCATATGTGTATAATAACAGTAGAAGTATGACTAATGACTAATGATGGCAGCAGCAGCAGGAGGCATCTGGCAGGACCACGGCAGCAGCACAACCACACACGTCACGCTGTCCAGGCACCGCTGCGAAATGAGTTAATCTGAGAGACAGTGGAGCACAAAGGCTCCGGAGAAGAAGGCGAGTTAGTGACATCCAGAATGGCCGAGTTAGCAAGATGCAGTAATAGAATACGAGAGAGAGAAGGAGAGAAGGTGCCCGGTGTATTATAGGGGGGTCCTCTGGCAGACTAGGCCTAAGTCAGCCTAACTAGGGGCTGGTACAGGGCAAGCCTGAGCCAGCCCTAACTATAAGCTTTATCAAAGAGGAAAGTCTTAAGTCTAGTCTTAAATGTGGAGACGGTGTCTGCCTCCCGGACCGTAACAGGAAGATGATTCCACAGGAGAGGAGCCTGATAGCTGAAGGCTCTAGCTCCTGATCTACTTTTGGAGACTGCGTTCTCAGAGCGCAGTGTTCTGGTGGGATAATATGGCACTATGAGCTCACTAAGATATGATGGAGCTTGACCATTTAGAGCTTTATAAGTTAACAGTAGGATTTTAAATTCAATTCTGGATTTTACAGGGAGCCAGTGCAGCGAAGCTAAAACAGGAGAAATATGATCTTGTTTCTTAGTTCCTGTTAGTACACGTGCTGCTGCATTCTGAATTAGCTGGAGAGTTTTTAAGGACTTACTAGAGCTACCTGATAATAGAGAGTTACAGTAATCCAGCCTAGAGGTAACAAAAGCGTGGACCAATTTTTCTGCATCTTTTCGGGTCAGGATAGGCCTAATTTTCGCAATATTACGCAGATGAAAATATGCAGTCCGTGAGGTTTGTTTTAAATGAGAATTAAAAGACAAATCTTGATCAAATATTACTCCGAGGTTTCTTACGGTAGTGCTAGAGGCCAGAGCAATGCCATCTAGAGAAACTATGTCATCAGATAAAGAGTCTCTGAGTTGTTTGGGGCCAAGAACAATAACTTCAGTTTTGTCTGAATTTAACATCAGGAAATTGGTGCTCATCCAAGTTTTTATGTCTGTAATTGGCCGTTTTTGACTAGTTTTCATTTTACCTTTAAATTTCACCTTAAAAAAAATGTTTACCTTGCCTTGTTTGGTATCATTCTTTTCAGCACAACCTCACCTGTGTGACTTTACAGTTATTTTTTCATTTTGACATACTGTATTAACACACTGGACCTAAAATCACATAAAAAACATAAAATCCGAGTAGGAAAAAGTTCGATTTTTTACTGTGAAAACCACAAACATGTCTAACGAACCATTTGTGTAACTTAGAATAAAAATATAAATTGTAAACTTCAAAAACATATGTCCTAATTTAGCAAACAACAACGTTATATATAACTATTTACATTAAAATGCAAGCAATGCCTCAGGCGTTTTTTGAACAACTATTTACAAAACAATCAGATGTCACACAAATTATTTGTCAAAGGGAAAAATGCCAGCACTCACAAATGTCCTTTTGGTAAATTTAATAAACCAACTTGGGTGGCAGTACCAGAAACACAGACATTTTGACAGAAAGTCTTTTTCATAGAAGAAGACTTTCTGTCAAAATGTCTGTGTTTGTCGCTGTTTTTGGCCATGCACCTTTCTAGGGGATTTATTTTGAGAGTGCTTGCTTTTCTCCTACGTGATCTTACACAAATTATTTGTGCCACTCTGAAAAACAGTTCCTGTCCACCACAACACACTACAGGAGGAGGACACAACAGTAGGACAACAGGAGGAGTGACACACACTGTGTGGCTCTGCTGCCTGAGCAAACGGAGATCCGGACCTGGTGGGCGTGCCCTGCCACACCGTCCGCTCCTCTGTGCGGACCTCCGAGTACCGCTCAATGCGGTCGTTGGAGGCTCATTTTCCTCTCTCCTCTTCCAAAACACACTACACCACACACTAAGTATACACTCCAAACACGCTAAACGTCACAAACCCCAACTCTATTTGTGATCGCGATCGCGGTCTTTCTCGCTGCCGTCACTCCCACAACTTCCCCCTCTTCCCCAGGAACAAATGATGTGTGTTGCCATACAATTTTGTGATTGGTTGACGTGGTGCATTTTTCAACCAATAGGAAAGGGGGTGTCGTTTTTTTTTTTTTTTTTTTTTTTTGCTGTTGCCTTCAGCACTTTCGTCGGGCGAACGGCCCGCTTTTACCGTTTCTTCCTGCATCAAACGCGGATCAAACGTGACAGAAATATTCAGGAAAATCATGACGTTTATTATTTATCATAAGTCCGGTTTTATATGGCCTATCAAGACGATTTAAAAAGTTGTACAAAGTTTGAAGTTTGCACTTTCCACACAAAATGAAACGGAGACTCAGCGAGGCTGCGTGTTGCTGCTACGTCGTCTCAAATCGGTCACGTGATTTTGACGCGCCGGCGCGGTTCTGGGCCGCAGAGGGTTAAGGCAGTTATGGAGTTTAGTTAATTGATTACTTTCTTCTGGCTTCATCGATAAATACAACTGAGTATCATCCGCATAACAATGGAAATTTATAGAGTGATTTCTAATGATGTTACCTAAAGGAAGCATATATAGAGTAAATAGGATTGGTCCGAGCACAGAACCTTGCGGAACTCCAAAACAAACTTTGGTACGTAAGGATGATTCATTATGAACGTCAACAAACTGAAAACGATCAGATAAATAAGATTTAAACCAGCTTAGTGCAGAACCTTTTAGGCCAATTAAGTGATCCAGTCTCTGCAGTAGAATTTGATGGTCAATTGTGTCAAACGCCGCACTAAGATCTAATAAAACAAGTACAGAGACAAGTCCTTTGTCTGAAGCAATCAGAAGGTCATTTGTAATTTTAACTAGTGCTGTCTCAGTGCTATGATGCACTCTAAATCCTGACTGAAATTCCTCAAATAAATTATTATCATGGAGAAAATCACACAGCTGGTCTGCGACTACTTTCTCAAGGATCTTTGACATAAAGGGAAGATTAGATATTGGTCTATAGTTGGCTAACACCTCTGGATCCAGGGTGGGCTTTTTTAGTAGAGGTTTAATTACAGCTACCTTAAAAGACTGTGGTACATAGCCTGTTAATAAGGATATATTGATCATATCTAATATATGAGTGTTAACTAAAGGAAAGACCTCCTTAAGTAGCCTAGTTGGGATGGGGTCTAAGAGACACATTGATGATTTAGATGAAGATATCACTGCTGTCAATTCTTGAAGAGAAATTGGGGAGAAGCAATCTAAATATATATTAGGTCTTACAGCTGTGTTTGAGGTTAGATAGCTACTATCTGAGGACAGGAGGTCATGAATTTTGCCTCTAATAGTTAGAATTTTGTCCTTAAAAAAGCTCATAAAATCATTACTGCTAAGGGTTAAAGGAATACAAGGCTCAACAGAGCTTTGACTCTCAGTCAGCCTGGCTACAGTGCTGAAAAGAAACCTGGGGTTGTTCTTGTTTTCTTCTATTAATGCTGAGTAATAGTTTGCTCTGGCATTGCGGAGGCCCCTCTTATAAGTTTTGAGACTGTCTGTCCAGATTAAATGAGATTCTTCCAGTTTGGTTAATCGCCAATTCCTTTCAAATTTTCGCGATATTTGTTTTAACTTACGGGTTTGAGAGTTATACCAAGGAGCGAACTTTCTTTGCTTTTTTAACTTCTTTTTAAGAGGAGCTACAGAGTCAAGTGTTGTTGGCAGCGAGCCTACGGCGCTATCAACAAAATGATCAAAGTCGGTACAGGAAACCTCTGTTACTGAGGGACTTGGTATTGAATTTAACGACGGAGTAATCTTTTCCTTAAATTTTGCGACAGCACTATCTGATAAACATCTAGTATAGTAACTGTTGCTGAGTGGCGTGTAATAGGGTAAAAAGAAATCAAAAGTAATCGGATAATGATCTGATAGTGAGGGATTCTGTGGAAAGACTTTTAGGTTATCAATTTCAATTCCATACGTCAGAACTAGATCGAGGGTATGGTTAAAACAATGAGTGGGTTCATGTACACCCTGACTGAAGCCAATGGAGTCTAATAATGAGATAAACGCGGTAGCCAGGGAGTCATTATCAACGTCGACATGAATGTTAAAATCGCCTACAATAATAACTTTATCTGATTTAAGAACTAAACTGGATAAAAACTCTGAGAATTCAGATACAAATTCAGAATACGGTCCAGGAGCACGGTACACTATAACAAATAAAAGTGGCTGCGAGGTTTTCCAGGTCGGATGTAAAAGACTAGGAGGGGTCCAGAGAAAACTACAGAGTCCGACATCGTTTTTGCATATTCACACACCGAGGCAATATTAATTTTAGTGACCTCCGATTGGTGTAACCAGGTGTCATTGCCGCCGACGTGAATAACAGTCTTACTGAATCTACGTTTAGCTTTAGCCAGCAGTTTTAAATTTGACTCAATGTCGCCCGCTCTGGCCCCAGGGATACATTTGACTATGGCCGCTGGTGTTGCTAACTTCACGTTCCTCAGAATAGAGCTGCCAATAACCAGAGTTTTATCCTCAGCGGGTGTGTCGCTGAGTGGGGAAAAGCGGTTGGAAACGTGAACAGGCTGGTGGTGAGCCGTGGGCTTCGGCTTGGAGCTGCGCCTCTCACGAACAGTTACCCAGCCTCCCGGCTGCACGGGAGTTGCCGGAGGACAGTTAGCAGAGGCTAAGGCTATGCTATGTGGCTCCGCACCGGCTACAGGGGGCTGGCTAACTACCGCAGCTACTGAATGGTTTTCCATGGTGTGGAGCCGCGCTTCTAATTCACTAAGCCTCGCCTCCAACGCAGCAAATAAGCTACACTTATTACAGTTACCACTGTCGCTAAAGGAGGCAGAGGCATAACTGAACATTTGGCACACCGAGCAAGAAAGAGCAGAAGGAGAAGCCATCGCTAACTGTAAAGCTAATGTAGCTACCAAGGCTAGTAACGTGCAAACAACAGCTAAGAGATTAGCGAGAAAGTCGTAGAAAGGAGGAGAGCTATAAGTGCTTAAACAGAACCAGTGTGGGTTAAGACTTGAAGTAGACGTTAAAGCAACTGAAGTGAGAAAGCAGGCTAGCAGAATTCACCAGAGCAGTACAGAGACGCTGTCACAGAAACACCGGAAATGACACAACTCGCTTACCGCAATACGTCAGGGATTAGGGATCAAATTTCATGTGCAAACTGTTTGCACAGGTGCTGGTTTCACTGTCAATTAAGCACCGCAAGTCTAGCGCCTACCATCCCCAGTTCCAGGGGGCGCTTGAGCGTTTTCACCAGACGCTTAAATCTATGATGAAAAAATACTGTTTGGAGAGTGAAAAAGATTGGGATGATCTGATCTGATGCATATCGTCTTGGCTAATGTGAAAAACTATAAAGTGTTTCTTGATGATGTTGTGGCATACTCAGACACCTGGTCTGAGCATGTTAAAGTCCTAAAAGAAATTTTCAAGAGGTTGAAAGACGCAAGTTAAACTCTAAACCTGGCGAAATGTGAGTTTGGTAAAGCCACTGTTACCTACCTTGGTAAACAGGTGGGCCAGGGGCATGTGCGCCCCATTGATGTGAAAGTCCAAGCCATCGTATCTTATCCTGTACCCCAGACGAGGCGTGAGCTCCGCCGATTCTTGGGGATGGCTGGCTACTACTGTAGTTTCTGTCGAAACTTTGCTGAGGTTGTTGCTCCTCACACCAGTCTGACGAGCGAGAAAAAGCCTTTCCCTTGGTCACCTGCTTGTCAACACTCTTTTGAGTCCTGTAAGGCACTTCTCTGCAGCACACCTGTCCTCACAGCCCCAAACTTCACACGGCCGTTTAAGTTGGAGGTTGATGCCAGTGCCAGCAGGGCCGGTGCCGTGTTGCTGCAGGAGGACAAGCAGGGTGTTGATCACCCCATCTGCTGCTTCTCAAAAAAGTTCAGTGCTGCCCAGCTCAATTACAGCACGGTCGAGAAGGAGGCTCTTTCTTTGCTGCTCGCTCTTTGAAGTGTACATTGGTTCCAGTCCGTTACCTGTTGTCGTGTACACCGACCACAACCCTCTCGTTTTCCTGAACCGCATGCAAAATGCCAATCAGTGGTTAATGAGGTGGTCCTTGTTAGTACAAGATTTCAATCTGGAGATCCACCATAAGAAGGGTACAGATAATGTGTTAGCTGATGCCCTTTCGCGTGTGTAATTATGTTCTGTGAACAAACATCTTAGGGGATGTTGTTCATTTAGGCAGGGGGGTGTTACGTCCCTCGGCCCGTGTATTCATTATGTGTATATGTATATTTATCTGATCTGTGTATTTATTATGTGTATATGTATATTTCTATGTATATGCATTTAACCTGTATGTTTAGTGGAGAGTCAGACTTCTCTTTCTGTCCGGAGATCGTTTGCTTGTTAACAGGTGTGCCGGTGATTCGCTCAATGATCGTGACGTCGCTATGGCTAGATTGGCTGAGCAAGGGGTTTGGCCTTCAGTGTCAACAGCTACTGGATAACGAGCGTGACGTCACCGCTGCCGGATTGGTTGAGCAAGGGGCTCGGCCTTCATAATGCCAGCCACACGGAAGCCGCGAGACCACTCTCCTACATGGCGGTAGCACATCGTATCGTTTCTCTGTTTTTTTTGTGATTTATAAGTACTTTGTTGTGTGACTATCGTGTGATTATTTAGCTTGCCTTGCTAAATAATTGTTTCTTTTGTTCAGACCCGCGCCTTAGAGCCAACTGAGTCGTTTGTGTTTATTGTAAATAGTCACTGTCACATATTATTATTTGCACGGAGCGTAGGGGTGAGCTGCTACTTTTGTTATACCTGTTTTCTCATGTTTTTCGTTAGCCTAGGGAGTTAGGCCTAGTATTGTATTTTTGTTTCTTTTGTTTTTGTTAGGAATCAGTTATTTTGCCGGTCGGTAGACAGGTTGCTTTTTGTTTGTTGTTTTGGCCTGGGTTCACCCTGACGTCTTTTGCTCCATTTTGTGTGCGATATTGTACAGTGTGTTTTTGGAGTGTGTAGCAATAAATTGCTTACCTGTACATTTACTCCTGTGTTCCTGTGTGTCCTTATGTTTCACGCCCACACCCCTAGACCGGGGCGTAACATATACAAATGTGCACAATTAAATGTTTCTTTTTAAACTGAAGGCTCCTTTACTGATATGTGTTCCATATTTGGCCATGAAAATAGCAATCCAATTTAATTCTCTTTAATATAGGCACAAAATCTCGTCTCATCTTGTCTCGTCTCGTCTCGTCTCGTCTCGTCATCCTCCGCTTATCCGGGTCCGGGTCGCGGGGGCAGCAGCCTCAGCAAAGAAGCCCAGACAGTCCTCTCCCCAGCCACCTCCGTCAGCTCTTCCGCGGGAACCCCGAGGCATTCCCAGGCCAGCCGGGCGATGTAATCCCTCCAGCGTGTCCTGGGGAGGCCCCGAGGTCTCCTCCCGGTTGGACATGCCCGAAATACCTCCCAAGGGAGGCGTCCGGGAGGCATCCTTACCAGATGCCCGAACCACCTCAACTGGCTCCTCTCGATGTGGAGGAGCAGCGCCTCTATTCCGAGTCCCTCCCGGATGTCCGAGCTCCTCACTCTATCTCTAAGGCTGAGCCCAGCCACCCTGCGGAGGAAACTCATTTCTGCCGCTTGTACTCGCGATCTCGTTCTTTCGGTCACTACCCAGAGCTCATGACCATAGGTGAGGGTTGGAACGTAGATCGACCGGTAAATCGAAAGCTTCGCTTTCTGGCTAAGCTCCCTTTTCACCACAACGGACCGGTTAAGTGTCAGAATCACTGCTGACGCCGCCCCAATCCGCCTGTCAATCTCCCGCTCCATCCTACCCTCACTCGTGAACAAGATCCCGAGGTACTTAAACTCCTCCACCTGAGGCAGGACCTCCCCCCTGACCTGGAGTGGGCAATCCACCCTTTTCCGGCTGAGGACCATGGCCTCAGACTTGGAGGTGCTGATTCTCATCCCAGCCGCTTCACACTCGGCTGCGAACCGTCCCAGCGAGAGCTGGAGGTCACTGTTCGATGGAGCTAGGAGGACCACGTCATCCACAAATAGCAGGGACGAGATCCTCCTGTCACCAAACCTGACACCCTCCACCCCTCGGCTACGCCAAGAAATTCTGTCCATGAAAGTTATGAACAGAACCGGTGACAAAGGGCAGCCCTGGCGGAGTCCAAACCTCACCGGGAACAGGTCCGACTTACTGCCAGCCACGCGAACCAGACTCGTGCTCCTTCGGTACAGGGACTGGATGGCCCTTAGCAAAGGGCCACCAACCCCATACTCCTGGAGCACCCCCCACAGGATGCCCCTGGGGACACGGTCGTAAGCCTTCTCCAAATCCACAAAACACATGTGGACTGGTTGGGCGAACTCCCATGCCCCCTCCAGCACCCTGGCGAGGGTAAAGAGCTGGTCCACGGTTCCGCGTCCAGGACGAAAACCACGTTGCTCCTCCTCAATCCGAGGTTCAACTATCGACCGGACCCTCTTCTCCAGCACCCTGGCGTAGACCTTATCGGGTAGGCTGAAGAGTGTGATCCCCCTGTAGTTGGAACACACCCTCTGGTCCCCTTTCTTGAAGATGGGGACCACCACCCCGGTCTGCCACTCCAGAGGCACTGCCCCCGGGTCGGGGAACGGGTCCTGACTGTTGTCTGCGTTTATGCGCCGAACAGCAGTTCAGAGTACCCGCCCTTTTTGGAGTCCCTGGGACGGGTGTTGGACAGTGCCCCGACCGGGGACTCCATTGTTCTGCTGGGGGACTTCAACGCTCACGTGGGCAATGACAGCAGGACCTGGAGGGGCGTGATTGGGAGGAACGGCCTGCCTGATCTGAACCCGAGTGGTGTGCAGTTATTGGACTTCTGTGCGGGTCGCAGTTTGGCCATAACTAACACCATGTTCGAGCATAAGGATGTCCATTGGTGCACGTGGCACCAGGACAGCCTAGGTCGCAGGTCAGTGATTGACTTTGTAGTCGTGTCATTTGACCTGCGACCATATGTTCAGGACACTCGGGTGAAGAGAGGAGCAGAGCTGTCAACTGATCACCACCTGGTGGTGAATTGGATCAGGTGGCAGGGGAGGACGCCGCGCAGACCTGGCAGGCCCAAACGAGCAGTGAGGGTCTGCTGGGAACGCCTGGCGGAAGAACCTGTCAAGATGATCTTCAGCTCCCACCTCCGGGAGAGCTTCGACCGCATCCCGAGGGCGGAGGGGGACATTGAGTCCGAATGGGCCTTGTTCCGCTCTGCCATTGTCGAGGCGAGCTGTGGCTGCAAGGCCGCGGGGGCCAGTCGCGGCGGTAACCCCCGAACCCGCTGGTGGACATCAAAGGTGAGGGGAGCCGTCAGGCTGAAGAAGGAGGCTTACAGGGCATGATTGGTCTTTGGGTCTCCAGAAGCAGCTGACGGGTACCGGCGGGCCAAGCGGAGCGCAGCGGAGGCAAAAACTCGGGCGTGGGAGGAGTTCGGTGAGGCCATGGAGAAAGACTATTGATCGGCTCCAAAGAGGGGGGGAAGGCGGCAACTTGCTCACACTGTTTACAGTGGGGGTGGGGAGCTGCTGACGTCAACTGGGGACATTGTCGGGCGGTAGAAGGAATACTTTGAGGAGCTCCTCAATCCCACCAACACATATTCCAGTGAGAAAACAGAGCCGGGGGTCTCAGGGGCGGGTCGTCCAATTTCGGGGGCAGAAGTCGCCGAGGTAGTGAAGGAACTGCGTGGCGGCGGGGCCCCGGGGGTGGACGAGATTCGCCCTGGATATCTCAAGGCTCTGGATGTTGTAGGGCTTTCCTGGCTGACACACCTCTGCAACATTGCGAGGCACAAAATCATATTTATGTTACGCTGTGGATATTACTGTATATGGTTTGTAATATTCTTGTTAGACATCATCACTACCACTAGTGGTCATCGGTTGGATCCAGGTGAGTGTTGGCTTAGACTGTTTTATTGATCTCTGTCTGTAATCTAAGGTGAAGTACATTCTCTGCTAATGATCTACCATACACTGATAAACACACCACAACACATGCAGCGTCATAGTGTTTTCACGAGCTTGTATGATTATATTACACAATATCACACACGTCAGCAGATCGTGTTTTGTAATGGATTGGAAAACTCTACCTGAATGGGATGTTAAGTGTGGTATTTCACAATAAAGTCTATGTGGAATATTACCTGCTTTAAATGCTTTAAATGGTAAATGGACCTGCATTTGTATAGCGCCTTTCTAGTCATCCAACCACTCAAAGCGCTTTTTACATTACGAGTCACATTCACCCATTCACACACACATTCATACACTGGTGGCTGAGGCTGAGGCCACCTGCTACTCAGTTTTTAACACACTCACACCGATGGAAGCATCATCGGGAGCAATTTGGGGTTCAGTATCTTGCTCAATGCTTCAACATGCAGACTGGGGGAGCCGGGATCGAACCGCTGATCTCCCGATTGGTGGACGACCCGTTCTACCTCTGAGCCACAGCCGCCCCTTTAAGTAACCCTCTGCTTGCCTGTTTTCACACACACATAGTACTGATTGTTTTCTCTGCTTCAGAAATCAGAATCAGAATCCGAAATACTTTATTGATCCCCGAGGGGAAATTGTGTATTGTGTAAGGAGCACAATAGTAAATCCCACTCTGTGTCTCCTCCAGGTTCAGGCCACTGTGGTGGGTTTCCTGGCTGCTGTAGCAGCCGTGGTTCTCGGTTGGATCCCAGAGGGGAAGTTCCAGATGAGTCACGCTGTGCTGCTGTGCTCCAGCAGCGTGGCCACAGCCTTCATAGCCTCCCTGCTGCAGGGTAAACACACATGCACACGCACACATACAGTGACAGCTGGGTACTACAGTTCAAAATAAGCTGTTGATACTCATTGTGGCCAAGCTGGGTCACTTCTGTGCTTTTCTCAAACAAATGATCTTTGTAACTAATCTCACATTAAAAAAAGGTTAGGATTAAAAAAACACTTTCCTCTTTTGACAGACTGGTTAAATATAATATGTAAAAGTCATGAGTAATGTGATGACATTAGTCAAGTGGTCCACCCTTTCTGTGTCACTTTCAGGTATCATCATGGTTGGTGTAATTGTGGGTTCAAAAAAGACCGGCATCAACCCAGACAATGTAGCCACACCCATTGCCGCCAGTTTTGGTGACCTCATTACCCTGGCGATCCTGGCCTGGATAAGCCAGGGCCTCTACAAGTGCCTGGGTAGGTGAACAGCTGCTTACTTTAGAGGACTGCTATAGTCATGGAAAGACTATGTAAGTACACCTGTAGTGGCTAACCATGTCCCATGAAGAGCCAGCAATCTGCAGGTTTTAAGATAAGATAAGATACACCTTTATTGATCTCACAATGGAGAAATTCCAGTGTTACAGCAGTCAAAGGGAAAGAGTCAGATTAAAGATTTCAATATTTAAAAACTAGGCATGCAAAAAAAAGTACAAAGAATACAAGAAACAGCAATAATAATAATAATAATAATAATAATAATAATAATAATAATAATAATAATAATAATGAGCAGTGGATAAAAA